>NC_041387.1:337853440-337892087 GCF_002162155.2 Triticum dicoccoides | reverse complement strand
CTCTCATGTTCTCTCTCGTGTTCCCTCTATGGCACGATCTTGATGTATCCCGAGCTTTGCTATTGTAGTTGGATCTTATGATGTTTCTCCCCCTCTACTCTCTTCTGATGAATTGAGTTTCCCCTTTGAAGTTATCTTATCGGATTGAGTCTTTTATGAACACTTGATGTATGTCTTGCCGTGATTATCTGTGGTGACAATGGGATATCATGTGCCACTTGATGTATGTTTTGGTGATCAACTTGCGGGTTTCGTGACATTGGGAACCTATGCATAGGGGTTGGCACACGTTCTTGACTCTCCGGTAGAAACTTTGGGGCACTCTTTGAAGTACTTTTATGTTGGTTGGATGAATCTGAGATTGTGTGATGCATATCGTATAATCATGCCCACGGATACTTGAGGTCACAATGGAGTATCTAGGTGACATTAGGGTTTTGGTTGATTTGTGTCTTAAGGTGTTATTCTAGTACGAACTCTTTTATAGATTGATCTGAAAAAATAACTTTGAGGTGGTTTTGTACCCTACCATAATCTATACGTTTGTTCTCCGCTATTAGTAGCTTTGGAGTGACTCTTTGTTGCATGTTGAGGGCTTGTTATATGATCTATCTATGTTATTATTGTTGAGAGAACTTGCACTAGTGAAAGTATGAACCCTAGGCCTTGTTTCCTATCATTGCAATACCGTTTACGCTCACTTTTATCATTAGTTACCTTGCTGTTTTTATTATTTCAGATTACAAATACCTTTATCTACCATCTATTTTTCATTTGTATCACCATCTCTTCGCGGAACTAGTGCACCTATACAATTTACCATTGTATCGGGTGTGTTGGGGACACAAGAGACTCTTTGTTATTTGGTTGCAGGGTTGTTTGAGAGAGACCATATTCATCCTACGCCTCCTACGATTGATAAACCTTAGGTCATCCACTTGAGGGAAATTTTCTACTGTCCTACAAACATGTGCACTTGCAGGCCCAACAACGTCTACAAGAAGAAGGTTGTGTAGTAGACATCAAGCTCTTTTCTGGCGCTGTTGCCGGGGATGCAAAGGTAAAGGGCACTCACTCACACCCCGTCAACTAAGCTCTTTTCTGGCGACGTTGCCGGGGAGGTTAGCGCTTGAAGGTATATCTTTAGATCTTGCAATCGAATCTTTTTGTTTCTTGTTTTAGCACTTGTCTAGTTTATAAAAGAAAACTACAAAAAATGGAGTTAAGTTTGTCTCATATGCTTCACCTTTTTAATATCTTTCGTGAGTATGATGGAAAGGATAATTGTGCTCAAGTGCTAGAAGAAGAAATCTCTAAATTGTTTGGCACTAGAATGATGAGCATGATTGCGATGTTGTTAGTACGAATTCTTTGAATATCCATGATGCTAATGATGATTGCACTAGTTATGATGAAAATATCTCTTATGAGCATGTCAACTTTTGTGAAGTGCATGTTTGCATGAACACACCAAATAGAGAAGATATTTATTGCAAGAGGCATAAGCACTTAGAAACTAAATTGTTGCAAGAAAGGCTAGATGTTTGTGCTGAAAATTTAAATTTTCTTGGCCGTACTTGTGGACTTTGCAATGAAAGTGGTCATTTAGCTATCCGATGCAAATTGTTTCATGATCTAATCGTGTCCAAAAATTGTGATGAGTTGATTCCCTTGCACATTATAATGAGCTTAGCTTGCTTATGGGTTGCAAAGAAATGAAACGTTTAACTAATTATCTTCCAGAATTTGCCCGTTACAAACTTCTTGGTTTTGATCTAGAGGAAATTTATATGTATTGTGCGGTTAATTGCATTGAAAATCCTTATATTGCCAATTACATAAATAAAATAAAACAAATAGAAGATGAAGAGAATGCTAACGAAAGGGAAGAGACTTCCCAATATCCTCCTATTATTTCTTATGATGAATCAGGTAACGAGGAGGAGCTTTCTATTCAACCAATCTCATCAATAAGGAGCTCAAAGAGGAAGGTTGAACCTACACATAATGTGAAGAAGAAAAAGAAAAGAAGGAGCAACAAAGGTAAAAAGGTATCCCTCCCAAATGATGTTGTTCCTACTACTCATTGTGATAAAGATAATTGCTATACTATTGGTGCTATCAATATTTTTAATGATGAGAGTGATTATGCTTATGATATGAAAGGGCCCAAGCTTGGGGAAGCTATGTTTGATTGGGATGAAATATTTGAGAATATATTTGCTAGAATTAATGTTTGTCCCAAGCTTGGGGATGCTATGTTTAATGAAGATGATATTTTTAGCATCCCAAGTTTTGATATGCAAAGTTGTTATGATGATAGCATGCCTCCTACCTATGATGATTATATTGATGGAAGTGGGTTCGGAAGAGAGTCAACTTTAGGAAGTAGTGATACCACTATTTTGGAGGATGTTGAATTTTATTGTGATGAATACGGAAGTGGATTTGGAAGAGTGACAACTTTATTTAGTGATTCCACTATCTTGGGAGAGGTTTCAATCGATTATGATGAGAACGAAGTTGCTACTTATGATGATTATTGTGATGAAACTTATGCTATATAAAGTAGTGATGATTATATTTACAAATCTTGTCATGATTATGATTACCCTTTTCTGAACATTACTCTTTTAATTTGGAAACAATTTTTAGTGTTCAAGTCTCTTATGATACTCCCACTATTATTCATGAGAAGAATTTTGCTTATGTGGAGAGTAGTAAATTTTCTATGCTAGTAGATCATGAAAAGAATGCTTTAGGTGCTGGTTATATTGTTGAATTTATTCATGATGCTACTTAAAATTATTATGAGGGAGGAACATATGCTTGTAGGAATTGCGATAATATCAAGTTTCCTCTCTATGTGCTTCAAGTTTTGAAGCTATGCTTGTTTTACCTTCCTATGCTAGTTGATTATCGTTCCCATAAGTTGTTTGCTCACAAAATCCCTATGCATAGGAAGTGGGTTAGACTTAAAGGTGCTAGTCATATGCTTCATGATGCTCCCATTATGTTTCAATTCTTATCTTTTATGTGAGCATCATTGTCATCATCATGCCTAGCTAGAAAGGCATTAAAGAAAAGCGCTTGTTGGGAGACAACCCAATATGTATCCTTACTGTTTTTGTGTGTTCACATGATTATTCTACTGTAGTAATCATGTTCTATAGCTTTTGTTTCAATAAAGTGCCAAGTAAGACCTTTAGGATGGCTTACGGTGATAGTTGTGTTGATCCTGCTGAAAATCAGAAACTTTTGCACCCAGTAAATTAGTTTTGTTAATTCACAGAAACGTGATCTGGATCGGATTCTTTTTGCTATGGATTGGTATACAAATTACTTAGGACTTCCTAATATTGTAGGATTTTTAGAGTTCCAAAAGTTTGCGTTAGTTACAGATTACTACAGACTGTTCTGTTTTTGACAGATTCTGTTTTCATTGTGTTGTTTGCTTATTTTGATGACTCTATGAGTAGTATCGGAGGGTATGAACCATAGATAAGTTGAAGTATAGTAGATATTACACCAATATGAATTTAAAATGAGTTCATTACAGTACCTTGAAGTGGTCTTTTGTTTTCTTTCGCTAACGGAGCTTACGAGTTTTCTGTTGAGTTTTGTGTTGTGGAGTTTTCAAGTTTTGGGTAAAGATTCGATGGACTATGGAATAAGGAGTGGCAAAAGCCTAAGATTAGGGATGCCAAAGGCACCCCAAGGTAATATTCAAGGACAACCAAGAGCCTAAGCTTGGGGATGCCCCGGAAGGCATCCCCTCTTTCGTCTTCGTTCATCGGTAACTTTACTTGGAGCTATATTTTTATTCACCACATAATATGTGTTTTGCTTGGAGCGTCATTTTCTCTTCTTAGTTTTTGCTTGCTGTTATTTATAATAATGTTTTGCATCTTTAGTTTCAATAAAGAAGTTAAGGATAGCCTTTGCCATGCTTATTTTGCTAGTATACATGTTGCTGTTTGAAAACAGAAAGTTTACCGCTGTTGCAAAAATTCCCTAGGAAATTCAGAGCATGATATAATGTTGAAACATTTTGCATATTGAGATTTGATAAATTTATTACAGTGGGAATTTTAGTTCGTAATTTTTGGATTTAGGGAAGTATTGATACTCTTGCATTCTTTACAAACTGTATTGTTTTGGCAGATCGCTGTTATGGTTGCATTGTTTGCATATGTTCGCTTGTTTAATGATTCTATTTGAAGATAGGAGTATTAAATATGCAGAGGCATTTAGTATTAAATGTTGAATAATAATTTTAGTGATTTGTTACAGTAGAAAATGATAAGGTTTTGCATTGGTTTATACTAACCAATCTCACGAGTTCTTGTTGAGTTTGTTGTGAATGAAGCTTTTGATAAAAAGAGAAACCATGATATGAGAGGAACTAAGGAGACACAAAAGTTCAAGCTTGGGGATGACCAAGGCACCCCAAGATAATATTTCAAGAAGTCTCAAGCATCTAAGCTTGGGGATGCCCCGGTAGGCATCCCACCTTTCTTCTTCAACAACTATCGGTTAGTATCGGTTGAGCCTAAGTTTTTGCTTCTTCACATGAGTTGTGCTATCCTTGCAATGTAGTTTTCTTTAGATTTTCTTGCTGTTTGAATAAAGTATCAAGATCTGAAATTATTAAATGAGAGAGAGTCTTCGCATAGTTGCATAATTATTTCGACTACTCATTGATCTTCACTTATATCTTTCGGAGTAGTTTTTGTTATTGCTCAAGTACTTCACTTATATCTTTTAGAGCACGATGGTAGTTTTGTTTTAAAGAAACTATTGAACTCTCATGCTTCACTTATATTTTTTTAGAGTCGTTAATAGCATGGTAATTTGCTTAATATTAATATACTTGGTATTCAAGATATGTGAAACTTTCTTATGAGTGTGTTGAATACTAAGATAAGTTTGATGCTTGATAATTGTTTTGAGATATGGAGGTGATAATATCAAAGTCATGCTAGTTGAGTGATTATGAATTTGAAGAATGCCTGTGTTGAAGTTTGCAAGTCCCGTAGCATGCACATATGGTTAAAGTTGTGTAACAAATTTGAAACATGAAGTGTACCTGGCTTGTGCATCCTTATGAGTGGCGGTCGGGGACAAACGATGGTCTTTTCCTACCAATCTATCCCCCTAGGAGCATGCGCGTAGTACTTGGTTTTTGATGACTTCTAAATTTTTGCAATAAGTATATGAGTTCTTTTGACTAATGTTGAGTCCATGGATTATACGCACTCTCACCTTTCCGCCTTTGCTAGCCTCTTCGGCACCGTGCATTGCCCTTTCTCACCTTCAGAGTTGGTGCAAACTTCGTCGGTGCATCCAAACTCCGTGATACGATACGCTCTATCACACATAAACCTCCTTATATCTTCCTCAAAACAGCCACCATACCTACCTATCATGGCATTTCCATAGCCATTCCGAGATATATTGCCATGCAACTTCCATCATCATCATCATGACATACATTACTTTTGTCATATTGCCATTGCATGATTATGTAGTTGACATCATATTTGTGGCAAAGCCACCATGCATTATTTTTCATACATGTCACTCTTGATTCATTGCACCATCCCGGTACACCACCGGAGGCATTCATATAGAGTCATATCTTGTTCTAGTTTCGAGTTGTAATCCTTATGTTGTAATCAATAGAAGTGTGATGATCATCATTATTAGAGCATTGCCCAGAGAGAGAGAGAGAGAGAGAGAGAGAGAGAGAGGCCAAAAGAAAAAGAAAGGCCCAAAAAAAGAAAATAAATAAAAAGGGCAATGGTACTATCTCTTTTTCCACACTTGTGCTTCAAAGTAGCACCTTGTTCTTCATGTGGTGAGTCTCATAAGTAGTCTTTTTATACTAGTGGGAATCTTTCATTATAGAACTTGGCTTGTACAATTCTACGATGGGCTTCCTCAAATGCCCTAGGTCTTCATGAGCAAGCAAGTTGGATGCACACCCACTAGTTTTCTTTTGTTGAGCATTCATAGCTCTAGTGCATCTGTTGCATGGCAATCCCTACTCCTCATGTTGACATCAATTGATGGGCATCTCCATAGCCCGTTGATTATCCTCGTCAATGTGAGACTTTCTCCTTTTTGTCTTCTCCACACAATCCCCATCATCATATTCTATTCCACCCATAGTGCTATATCCATGGCTCACGCTCATGTATTGCGTGAAGGTTGAAAAAGTTTGAGATTATTTAAGTATGAAACAATTTCTTGGCTTGTCATCGGGGGTATAGAAGTTGGGAACATATTTGTGTGACGAAAATGAAGCATAGCCTAACTATATGATTTTTTAGGGATGAACTTTCTTTTGCCATGCTATTTTGAGAAGACATGATTGCTTTTATTAGTATGCTTGAAGTATTATTATTTTTATGTCAATATGAACTTTTGTCTTGAATCTTTCGGATCTGAATATTCATATCACAATTAAGAGGATTTACATTGAAATTATGCCAAAGTATCACTCCGCATCAAAAATTCTTTTTTATCATTTACCTACTTGAGGACGAGTAGGAATTAAGCTTGGGGATGCTTGATACGTCTCCGATGTATCTATAATTTTTGATTGCTCCATGCTACTTTATCTACTAGTTTAGGCAATATTGGGCTTTATTATCCACTTTTATATTATTTTTGGGACTAACCTATTAACCGGAGGCCCAGCCCAGATTTGCTGTTTTATGCCTATTTCAGTGTTTTGAGGAAAAGGAATATCAGACGGAGTCAAAACGGAACGAAATCAACTGGAGAAGTTATTTTTGGAAGGAAATAAACCTAATAGACTTGGAGTGCATGTCAGGGGAGTCCCGGGCTGCCCACGAGGGTGGGGGCGCGCCCACCCCCTAGGCGCGCCCCCTGCCTCGTGAGCACCTCGGAGGTCCACCGACGTACCCCTTGCACCCATATATACCTACGTACCCTAAAACTTCCAGAACAGAAGATAGATCGGGAGTTCCGCCGCCGCAAGCCTCTGTAGCCACCAAAAACCTCTCGGGATCCCTTCCCGGCACCCTGCCGGAGGGGGAACCCATCACCGGTGGCCATCTTCATCATCCCGGCGCTATCCATGACGAGGAAGGAGTAGTTCACCCTCGCGGCTGAGGGTATGTACCAATAGCTATGTCTTTGATCTCTCTCTCTCGTGTTCTCTCTCCTGTTCCCTCTATGGCACGATCTTGATGTATCCCGAGCTTTGCTATTGTAGTTCGATATTATGATGTTTCTCCCCCTCTACTCTCTTCTGATGAATTGAGTTTCCCCTTTGAAGTTATCTTATCGGATTGAGTCTTTTATGGACACTTGATGTATGTCTTGCCGTGATTATCTGTGGTGACAATGGGATATCATGTGCCACTTGATGTATGTTTTGGTGATCAACTTGCGGGTTTCGTGACATTGGGAACCTATGCATAGGGGTTGGCACACGTTCTTGACTCTCCGGTAGAAACTTTGGGGCACTCTTTGAAGTACTTTTATGTTGGTTGGATGAATCTGAGACTGTGTGATGCATATCGTATAATCATGCCCACGGATACTTGAGGTGACAATGGAGTATCTAGGTGACATTAGGGTTTTTGTTGATTTGTGTCTTAAGGTGTTATTCTAGTACGAACTCTTTTATAGATTGATCCAAAAGAATAACTTTGAGGTGGTTTCGTACCCTACCATAATCTCTACGTTTGTTCTCCGCTATTAGTAGCTTTGGAGTGACTCTTTGTTGCATGTTGAGGGCTTGTTATATGATCTATCTATGTTATTATTGTTGAGAGAACTTGCAGTAGTGAAAGTATGAACCCTAGGCCTTGTTTCCTATCATTGCAATACCGTTTACGCTCACTTTTATCATTAGTTACCTTGCTGTTTTTATTATTTCAGATTACAAATACCTTTATCTACCATCTATTTTGCACTTGTATCACCATCTCTTCACTGAACTACTACACCTATACAATTTACCATTGTATTGGGTGTGTTGGGGACACAAGAGACTCTTTGTTATTTGGTTGCAGGGTTGTTTGAGAGAGACCATCTTCATCCTACGCCTCCTACGGATTGATAAACCTTAGGTCATCCACTTGAGGGAAATTTGCTACTGTCCTACAAACATGTGCACTTGCAGGCCCAACAACGTCTACAAGAAGAAGGTTGTATAGTAGACATCAATGCATAATCAAGTATGATGCATGTCCGATTTAAAGAGGCATGG
Source organism: Triticum dicoccoides (assembly GCF_002162155.2). Taxonomy (NCBI): domain Eukaryota; kingdom Viridiplantae; phylum Streptophyta; class Magnoliopsida; order Poales; family Poaceae; genus Triticum; species Triticum dicoccoides. The sequence continues at coordinate 337,883,839 of NC_041387.1, read as the reverse complement.
CATGGAAAAGTGCAACAAACAATACTACAAATTAAGTGGAGCTCAATATGCAACGAGTTGCATATTGACGGAACACCACATCAATTATTTAGTTTCTCTCTCAGTTATGTACCCAACAATATTAAATGTTATTAAACATGGCAAGGGGTGAAGCATAATTAAACTACCTATTTAGGCAAGTTTAAATGAGGCTGGAAACACAAACAACAATTCCGGAAAATCCCCATGTTATTTAGCAATTTAATGCAACAACAATTTTAAACATTTTAAATGTTGTTATCATGATGCGGATGACATATACAAGTTATATGCAATTTTTATGAAAATGTTGACATAAGCATGTTATGAAGCATTCGGTCGCCATGACGGAATGAAAGGGGTGCCATGGCGGCGATAACGGAAATGATGCCAAGGCATTGTTCCGATTCCGACAACTCATTAAGACGTCGGTGCAAAAGAAACATAGGATGTGCGGAATGTGCAAAGCAAAGGGGAGTGATCCCGAATAGCGGGTTCCCACGTGACGGTGGCATGGCAAAAGAGGGACGTGCACGAAACAAACACGCACGGTGCAAACAAGTGGTACATCTCATACATGCAAGGGCATCTCATCGCGGTTGTCTCGGGTTATACCTTCGAAGCGTGCTTTTTCGGGCAGAACGAGTTCGTCGAAGGAAGTAGTAGTACACGGTCCGTAGTGGAAGTAGTCATTCTCGCGACGGTAGTGGAAGTAGTGGTACACGGCGATGGTAGTGGAAGTAGTGGTATTATCGGTCCTCGGCGATGGTAGTGGAAGTAGTGGTACACATTTTCGTAGTTGTCTGGGGTCGTCGGTAGAGGTACTTGGTGTCCGGTACGGTACTTGGCGAATCCAAGACGTAGAGGTACACTTGTTGAAGCCGAACTTGACGAAATCCATCTGGAGGTAGCCATTCGTGGTCGTACTCATGTAGACGTGCAATACGATGGTCTTATGGAACGTAGACGAACTTGGCGGTTCGTATGGTCACCGTAGATGAACTTGGCGATAGTAATTCTTGTGCTCATGAAACGGCAAGGAGACACAGAATGCGGAGGCCGGAGATGGCAGACCGGTAGCAGGCAGATAGAGGGCAAACGAGAGGATGCAGGCGAGGTGGCTGTCCATGGCAGCGTCGGGTAGGGCTCGAGCTCGGACTCGAGGCAGAAGGGAAGGAGAGGGCACGTGGGGTCTGCTGGAACTGCAGGTCACCGGCGAGGAGGCTAGGGATGCGGATGACTGCGTGCGAGAAGAGCAGTGGCAGCAGGGCGTGGTCGAGACGAAGTAGAGGCTGGGCACTGGCCTTGGCGCGGGCTTCGGCAAGGGCAGCAGAGGCCAGCGGCGAGCCAGGGTGCGAGGCATGGAGACCTGAGGGCGCGACTGCAGCGGAGGGAGGCGGCCATGGCGCGGCCGTGAGCGCATAGCTCGGGTCACGGGTGAGGAGGAGAAGGAGAGATGGGGCGCAGAGGAGGTCCGGCCTGGTCCGCTTCTCCGACGAGGGCGGAACGCGGGGTCTGGCGCTGGAGGCACGCGGATGTGGGAGCGAGGGGATCGAGTGTGATGCGGGTGTGGGTGGTGGCGGTGGAAGGGAACGAGGAGGGGAAATGAGGAGAGCGAGGGATCGAACGGGCTAGGGTTAACAGAGCAGCAGTTGGGCTTTGAGAGGCAAACGGGCCGGGGCGGTGCGATTGGGCTGCTGGGCTTCTTCCTTCTCTTCTTTAACTCTTTAGCAGAAAAGAAATTAGAAGGAAGAAATGGAAAGAGAGGGTTAGGGAAAGAATTTGAGCATGGGAGTATTTTTCTCGGACTCATAAAAATGAGCTTCATCCTAGAAAAATAGAAAGAGGCACGAATGCAAGATTTAAATTCAAACTCATTTGAATATCATTCCAATGGGTTTGAATTGGGACTAGGTTTGGTGTGGTCAAAAATGTTGAATTTAAGGAGGAGCCTCGATAAAAGAGATAAGAATTGTTGGCAAAGTTTGGTGACCAAACTAGAAGTAGAAAGGGCATGGGAATTTTGCAAGTGTGTTACGGTTAATTCCAAGCTAATGGAATATTTTATAATCGCTCCCTAATATTGGAGGATATGTTATAAAGAGAAGTCACCCTTCCCTCGATTTAAATGGATCAAAGATCCATACAGTTTATTAAAAGAGTTATAAAATTAATGATATGATGACATGATGACATGATGCAATGCAAATGAAGCTAAGAAGAATGCAACAAACAAATACATCGCACGGTGAAACTCAGAATAGTTGGAAGTCTTCTGGAGCGTCGGTCTCGGGGCGTTACAATACACCCACCATATACCTTCCTCAAAATAGCCACCACCCCTACCTATTATGGCATTTCCATAGCCATTCCGAGATATATTGCCATGCAACTTTCCACCATTCCGTTTATTATGACATGCTCCATCATTGTCATATTGCTAGCATGATCATGTAGTTGACATTGTATTTATGGCAAAGCCATCGTTCATAATTTTTCATACATGTCACTCTTGAATCATTGCACATCCCGGTACACCGCCAAAGGCATTCACATAGAGTCATATTTTGTTCTAAGTACCGGTTGTAATTCTTGAGTTGTAAGTAAATAGAAGTGTGTTGATCTTCATTATTAGAGCATTGTCCCATGTGAGGAAAGGATGATGGAGACTATGATTCCCCCACAAGTCGGGATGAGATTCCGGACTAAATAAAAAAATAAAAAAAGAGGCCATAAAAAAGGATAAAAGGACCAAATAAAAAAATAAAAAAATGAGAGAAAAAGAGATAAGGGACAATGCTACTATCCTTTTACCACACTTGTGCTTCAAAGTTGCACCATGATCTACATGATAGAGACTCTCCTATGTTGTCACTTTCATATACTACTGGGAATTTTTCATTATAGAACTTGGCTTGTATATTCCAATGATGGGGTTCCTCAAAGTGCCCTAGGTCTTCGTGAGCAAGCAAGTTGGATGCACACCCACTTAGTTCATTTTGTTGAGCTTTCATACAGTTACAGCTCTAGTGCATCCGTTGCATGGCAATCCCTACTCACTCACATTGATATCTATTGATGGGCATCTCCATAGCCCATTGATATGCCTAGTTGATGTGAGACTAGCTCTCCTTTTTCGTCTTCTCCACAACCATCATTCTATTCCACCTATAGTGCTATGTCCATGGCTCACGCTCGTGTATTGCGTGAAGATTGAAAAAGTTTTGAAAATACTAAAGTATGAAACAATTGCTTGGCTAAAACCGGGGTTGTGCATGATTAAATACTTTGTGTGATGAAGATAGAACATAGCCAAACTATATGATTTTGTAGGGATAACTTTCTTTGGCCATGTTATATTGAGAAGACATGATTGCTTTGTTAGTATGCTTGAAGTATTATTATTTTTATGTCAATATTAAACTTTTGTCTTGAATCTTTCGGATCTGAACATTCATGCCAAAATAAAGAAAAATTACATTGAGAATTATGTTAGGTAGCATTCCACATCAAAAATTATGTTTTTATCATTTACCTACTCGAGGACGAGCAGGAATTAAGCTTGGGGATGCTTGATACGTCTCCAACGTATCTATACTTTTTGATTGTTCCATGCTATTATATTATCTATTTTGGATGTTTAATGGGCTTTAATATGCTCTTTTATATTATTTTTGGGACTAACCTATCATCCAGAGGCCTAGTGCCAGTTTCTATTTTTTGCCTATTTTAGTGTTTTACAGAAAAGGAATATCAAACGGAGTCCAAACGGAATGAAATCTTCATGAGGATCTTTCTTGGACCAAAAGGAATCCAGAAGACTTGGAGTTGAAGTCTGGGACTCTACGAGGAAGCCACGAGGTAGGAGGGCGCGCCCAAGGGGGTAGGCGCGCTCCCCACCCTCGTGGGCCCCCCGTAACTCCACCGACATACTTCTTTCGCCTATATATACTCTTATACCCTAGAAACATTAGGGAGAGCCACGAAACCACTTTTCCACCACCGCAACCTTCTATACCCGTGAGATCCCATCTCGGGGCCTTCTCCAGCGATCTGCCGGAGGGGGAATCGATCACGGAGGGCTTCTACATCAACACCATTGCCTCTTCAATGAAGCGTGAGTAGTTTACCATAGACCTTCGGGTCCATAGTTATTAGCTAGATGGCTTGTTCTCTCTCTTTGATTCTCAATACCATGTTCTCCTCGATGTTCTTGGAGATCTATTCGATGTAATAACCTTTTGTGGTGTGTTTGCTGAGATCCGATGAATTGTGGATTTATGAACTTGATTATCTATGAATATTATTTGGTTCTTCTCTGAATTCTTATGTGCATGATTTGATATCTTTGCAAGTCTCTTCAAATTATCGGTTTAGTTTGGCCTACTAGATTGATCTTTCTTGCAATGGGAGAAGTGCTTAGCTTTGGGTTCAATCTTGCGGTGTCCTCTCCCAGTGACAGTAGGGGCAGCAAGGCGCATATTGTATTGTTGCCATCGAGGATAAAAAGATGGGGTTTATATCATATTGCTTGAGTTTATCCCTCTACATCATGTCATCTTGCTTAATGCGTTACTCCGTTCTTATGAACTTAATACTGTAGATGCATGATGGATAGCGATCGATGTGTGGAGTAATAGTAGTCGATGCAGGCAGGAGTCGGTCTACTTGACACGGACGTGATGCCTATATTCATGATCATTGCCTTAGATGTCATCATAATTATGCACTTTTGTATCAATTGTTCGGCAGTAATTTGTTCACCCACCGTAATCATGCTATCTTGAGAGAAGCCACTAGTGAAACCTATGGCCCCCGGGTCTATTTTATATCATATTACATCTCTTTTATATACATCGCATGTCGTTTACTATTTTGCAATCTTTACTTTCCAATCTATACAACAAAAATACCAAAAATATTTACTTTACTATCTTTATTAGATCTCACTTTTGCTAGTGACCGTGAAGGGATTGACAACCCCTTTATCGTGTTGGTTGCAAGGTTCTTGATTGTTTGTGCAGGTACTAGGTGACTTGTGTGTCATCTCCTACTGGATTGATACCTTGGTTCTCAAAACTGAGGGAAATACATACGCTACTTTGCTGCATCACCCTTTCCTCTTCAAGGGAAAACCAATGCATGCTCAAGAGGTAGCAGGGACTAATCGGTGATTCGGACTTTTAACTAAATATATCTGCAACCTATTTATCGTTAGGTTAATTAGGGTCATATGTAATATATCTGAGGCTACATGGCAACATGCACTGTACTTAATGTCTAAATATGCAATCCTAGGCTACATAACAACAAGGATGAGTGTTACCTTAATGTTCTGATGATGTCTAGATGTGCGTAGAAGAGCAGTTAGGGTTTAGAGTTTAGGGCAACAACAACAACAACAACAATAACAACAACAACAACAACAACAACATAGCCCTGTTTGGATACTCAACTTAGCTAGAGGTTAGAGTTAGTTTCTAGCTCATGACTAACCCTGAACTAACTCCATCCAAAGAGGTGTTTGGATGACAGGGTTAGATTGACAATAAATGCACTAGGAGAACTAGCTCCAATTAGCATCTGTTTGGTTGCATAGTTTTTTTGGGTGTGTTATAGATGCAATTAGCTCAAACTAGCCCTCATGTCTGGATATACTTTAGGGCTATTTGAGCCCGAACTAGCTCAAACTAACTCTAGGCCATGGATACAGCAGCAGTTAATCAGCCGATAATTTGTAAGGATGCAATAAACTCCTTCCAGCCCATAATATAAGATGTTAATTCATCTAATATGTGAGTATATTGGACGTTATAAGATATTATAAAAGAGTGGTGTACTACATCATCGTGCAATTGGTGTTTAGCTTCTAATATTAACTTGGTGCTTTTAGGTACATAAGTCATTGGTAAAGATCCATGCTTCGACCCTTTTTGTGTATGGGGAAATTATAAGTGCATCTAGTGCCCCTTAGAGATTTTGGTACATTAAAGACTTATAGGTTAAGGGACTAATATGTGTGAGTATACACAGGCTCTATAAGTCGATGAGGAGTTTGATATTTACAGTGAAAGTCGACCCCTAAAAATGAATGTCTTCGGCTGAAGACTTTGGTTCTCCTGAAGACTTTAATAGTGATGAAATTGGTGTGACCTTGAAGACATTGATATTCATGCGAGGATTATGAAGCGTGAAGACTTTGTTTTCGTACTTTCATTTTCTCTTTCTTGAGTCATAGGAAACACCGTACTGCTAAAGGGGGTCGAGGTAATACTAAGGAAACTGGTTTCCAAGCGATGCTCATCTCAAAATCCTACACCTACCCAATCCTTTCAAGTGAAGCCACTGGAAATCTCATATCAGTGCAGTCAATTTCTTCAGTCATAGAGACGAAGTTCTTATGGTCGATGAGGAATTTGTTCTGACTGAGGAGTTAGGAATTCGCCAGTGCGGATTGCCTACACAGTGAGGAACATGATAGCCCTGAGAACTTCTAACCTAAAATCCGATTGTTGATGTGCTACGCGCCAGCTGTCCAAAATATCCTACCACCTAACGGTCATATCATTGAAGGGCATTTATGTCTTACCATGTCGGGCTGCTCCCTAGGCTATAAATAGCCGCTCCCTACAACCACTAGCTGGTTGGCTGCTCCGAGAGAAACTGACACTTGTCAATTGAGAGCATCCCATCCTCCGAGGACTTTGAGCGAAAATCATCAAGTGAGGAAAACCCAAATCCCAAACCCAAACCTAAAAACCCAAAGTGATTGAGCATCACTGAAGAGATTGTTCCTGTGTGGAACCGATGCTTGTTACCTTTGAGGACTGTGTATCCTCCAGACGGTTAGGCGTCATGGTCTGAGCATCCAATCGGAATTGTGGATTGCCGAGTGACCGAGTTTGTGAAGGTTTGTAAGTCACCTATGAACACTTACCATGAGTGTTGGGCGAGGTCTGTATGATCTTAGCTCAAGGAGAATACGGTGAGGACTGTGTGTCCGGTACTGTGTGTCCTCGAGTTTAAATACTCAGCCGCTCCAACCAGAAGTACAACTGTCATAGCAGTTGGAACTGGTCTATCAAATCATTTCTTCACCAAGCCTACTGGTTCTATTTCCTCAACCCTTTCATTTCCTCATTCATGTGTTGATGAACCTGATCATTATTGTTTGAAGACTTTGACTGAAGACTTTCTCTATTTCCTCAATCCAATTTCTTCAGTCACATTGTCTTCTGCCTGCTTATCCTGTGTTTACGCTTTATGTACTCTATGTTTGTCTTTCATTTCATCATGATGACTATGCTATTGCTCTGTTATGCTTATACCTGAGTTCTTATTTCGCTGCTAGTCGTTCATGACTTAGAAATTTCCTCATCCTGAAATTCCTCAATGACGAATTTGTAAAAATTGCCTATTCACCCCCCCCCCTCTAGTCGACTTAACACACTTTTAATTGGTATCATAGTAAGGTACTCCCTTGTTCTGTGTGATTTTGGTTTAACTGCCTGGAGTTTCAGTTATGTCGACTACAGGAATGAAGAAAGTTTCTTGCCCCCATCTTTGACGGTCATGAGTATCCCAAGTGAAAGGCCATGATGAAGAAGCGACTCATGGTGATTAACAGCGAACTATGGACCGTCACTGAGATTGGTCTTACCGATCTATGCAAGATGGTGGAGGCTCATGATATTCGCAAGTACACTCTACTCAACCTCACGGCGAAGGATGTCATCTGCTCCTATTTGTCCCAAAATCAGTTCAGGAACATCATGCATCTCAACCATGCGAAGCTTATCTGGGACCGACTCTCTGAGGTCTACGAAGGCCATCATACTCATCATGATCCTTCATTTGAGGATTTCAAGGAATCTCTCAAGGAGATGACTTTCGCACCTGAATCATCATCCACTGCACCATGCCTTATGGCAAAGGGTGCCAAGGTAACTGAATGCTACCTTTCTGAATCTAGTGATGATGAATCGGGTGATGAATTTGGACCCAGCTATGTTAAACTTGCTTCCCTTGCCACTAAACAACAAAGAGCTCTTGAAAAAGTTCAAAACATGCTTGATGAAAGCGATGATATGTTGGGTGAGGAATTGAATCAAACTAAGGCTTTGACTGATAGTCTTCAAAAACTCCAGTCTAAGTTTGAATACAACCTTCAAAATCATCATAACACTCTCTTAACTAATCACGAGACGCTTTCTTTTGAATTTCTTCAGAGAAAGCAAGTTGAGAAATTAAAAGTGAGTTATGAAGATCTTTAGAAGGAAAACGATTAATTGCTTGCTCAACAAATCAGTTCCGCTCAGGAAGAATTTATTCCACCATGTCTGAAATGCATTGAGCGTGAATTTGCTAATTCATCACCTGAATGTTCAAATGCTTCTATTGCTGCAAATTCTTCAACTGTCTCTGTGGTCACAAATTCCTCATCTGAGGATATCACAAGTATCACTGATGATAATGAAGGGCTGAAGGAATTGTATGTGACAGGCATTTACAAAAGCCTCAAAGGGCATCAGACTCTTTGTGATGTGCTCAAAAAGCAGATCTTGAACAGGAACCCCAGGAAAGAGGGTATTGCCTTTGAGAAGAAACTCAATGTTGATGGGACCTACTGGAAACCTGAGCAGTATCCCAAAACCTCATGGGTTGCTGCGAAAGGACCTCCTGTAGATCCATGCACTCTATCTGGCTTTACTTGTGATTCTTCATATTCCTCTGATGACTCATTTGACTCCAACTATAAATTGTTCAAGAACCAGAATGGTGAAGTATTTGCTCGATATGTTGGAACTAACTACAGGAATGGTCCCCCTATGAAGAAAATCTGGGTTCCTAAAAGGTGCCTTGAAAATCTTCAGGTGAATGTCATCATGACACCACCTATGAAGGATAGGAACCCCAGATCAAATTCTTCATATGGATCAAAATCTTCTTATTGATCCAAGTCCTCATATGGACCAAATTATTCATCTGGATCAAATTCCTCACGTGGATCAAAATCCTCATATGAACATCATCATGCTAACACTTCTGTTTCCCAGGGAAAGTCTAAAGGCTATGAATGTGTGCATTATTCTTTAAACCATTATGTTCATAAGTCCTTGAAGAATTTCTCTGCTTATTCTTATGCTTATCCTAACCACTCTTCTGTGAAACAAAGTGCACTTGCTTCAATGCCATCTTTTTCTTATGGAGCTCACAGAATGATGAACTCTTTGCCACCCCTCCAGATGTGGATGGTGAAGAAAAAGAACCAATCTCTTATGCAGGGTCAGGTCTCCAGACGAACTTAATTGTCTGAAGAATTTGCTGGAGACCTGAATGTGCTTGAATGGACGCAAGCTAATCATGAAGAAATGAATCACTCATTTCTCTCGTCCTCATATTGCTATATATGTTACTGTTGATGAAATTGACATCATATTCTTCACTAATGAAGTATATGGGTTCGTAAGTTGCACTAATTCATCTATAGGATGAACAACCTAAAGCCAATGAGTGGGTCCCCGATAGTGGATGTACAAACCACATGACCGGTGACAGGAGCTTGTTGATGGTCACTGATTTGTCACCATCTCATCTGAAGCATATCACCTACGTTGACAAAGGCAAAAGCAAGGTATTGGGTCTAGGTAAGGTTGCGATCTCAAAGGATAAACACATGGACAAAGTCATGCTTGTCGAGTCCTTAGGATTCAACCTCATGTCTATCCCAATGCTTTGTGATCTTGATATGGTTCTCGTCTTTGGCAAATATCATTGCATTGTGCTAATGGAATCTGATAATTCCGAAGTCTTCGAAGGCTTTAGGAAAGGAGACTTGTATATTGTTGATTTCTCTGCAGGACCACAACCTGCCACATGTCTACTTGCAAAAGCTTCGGAATGTTGGCTACGGCATCGACGACTTGGTCATGCTGGGATGAGGAACTTGCATATACTCGCAAAGAAGAAGCATGTCATTGGCATCGAGGGTGTCAAATTCCTCAAAGATCATATTTGTGGGGCTTGTGAGGCTGGAAAGATCACCAGAGCCAAGCATCCCTCGAAGACTATCATGACCACTTCTCGCCCCTTTGAATTACTTCATATGGATCTCTTTCGCCCTACTCATTATGCCACGTTCTCTAGTTCTGCATCATTATATGGCTTTGTCATAGTTGATGACTATTCTTGTTACACATGGGTGCATATCATCACTTACAAAAATGAAGTGCAGGAAGTCTTAAGATGATTTTCCTTACGGGCTTCTACTAACTCCGGTGTGAAGATCAAGCATATCAGGAGTGATAATGAAATTGAGTTCAAGAACACTGGTCTCGATGAATATCTTGATATACTTGGTATTACTCACGAGTTATCTGCTCCCTATACTCCTCGGTAGAATGGCATCGTGAAGCGCAAGAACAGAACTCTTGTTGAGATGGCTCGCACCATGCTTGATGAATACAAGACACCTCAGCGCTTTTGGCCTGAAGCTATTGATACTGCGTGCCACATCATCAATAGGGTATATCTTCACAAATTCTTCAAAAAGACCTCATATGAACTCCTCACTGACAAGAAACCTAATGTAAGTTATTTCAAAGTCTTCGGTGCTAAATGCTGGATTAGAGATCCTCACCATCACTCTAAATTTGCACCGAAAGCACATGAGGGTTTTATGCTTGGTTATGGAAAGGACTCGCACACTTACAGAGTCTTCAACATCAACCATCACAAGATTGTTGAAACTGTAGATGTGTGATTCGATGAAACTAATGGCTCGCAAAGAGAGCACCTACCTCCTGTGCTAGATGAAATGTCACTTGAGGAATCCATCAAGTTCAAAGATACTGAGGATATCATCCCTACCGAAGAATCTGCTGAAGAAATCATTCCGGATCGTGAAGAAAATCACACTGGTGCTGCTGAAGAAAATGGTCCTGAAGAAATTGTTGGGCCTAAGCAAAGTCGTCAACCTGCACATCCTCGCATTTCAAATGAAGTGCAGATCGAGAAAATCATCGACGACATCAACGCACCAGGTCCTCTCACACGCTCAAAAGCTTCACACTTATCTAACTTTTGTGGACATTTTGCGTTTGTCTCTATCACAGAGCCCACTAAAGTTGATGAAGCATTCATGGAATCTGAGTGGATTCAAGCCATGCAAGATGAATTGCATCAATTCAAGCTCAACAATGTGTGGGAGCTTGTCAAGCGACTAGACCCACGCAAGCACAATATCATCGGTACCAAATGGATCTACCACAACAAACAAGATGAAAATGACCTTGTGGTGAGGAATAAGGCTCGTCTTGTAGCTTAAGGCTACACACTTGTTGAAGGAATTGATTTAGATGAAACTTTTGCTCCTGTTGCTAGACTTGAGGCTATTCGAATATTGCTTGCTTACGCTAACCATCATAATATCATCTTACATCAAATGGATGTGAAAAGTGCATTCATCAATGGTAAGCTTGAGTAAGAAGTATATGTTGCTCAACCACCAGGTTTTGAGGATCCAAAATTTCCAGATCATGTCTACAGATTCAACAAGGCCCTCAATGGCCTCAAGCAAGCACCTCGGGTGTGGTATGCCACACTGAAGGAATTCCTCATGAAGAAAGGCTTCAAACTCGGTTCACTTGACCCAACTCTTTTCACCAAAGCATATGATGATGAATTATTCGTGTGCCAAATATATGTGGATGATATTATCTTTGGATGTACTCACCAACATTACAGTGACGAATTTGCCTATATGATGAGTGAGGAATATCAAATGTCTATGATGGGAGAGTTGAAATTCTTCTTAGGTCTTCAAATTTGTCAACAATACAATGGCATATTCATATCTCAGGAGAAATACCTCAAGGATGTGTTGAGGAAATTCGGCATGCAAGATTGCAAAGGCGTCAAATCCCTATGCCCACAAATGGCCATCTATGCACTGATGAAAATGGTAAAGACTTCGATTAAAAGTTATACCGCTCCATGCTTGGCTCTTTATTGTACCTATGTGCATCTAGGCCGGATATTATGCTTAGTGTGTGCATGTGTGCCCGATTTCAAGCTACACCGAAGGAATCACACCATAAGGCTGTGAAGCATATTCTTCAATATCTAGCTCACACTCCAACACTTGGATTATGGTATCCCAAGGGCTCTTCCTTTGATCTTATTGGATATTCAGACTTTGACTATGCTGGTGATCGGGTGGACCACAAGTCAATGTCAGGCACATGTCATTTCCTCGGACGATCCTTGGTATGTTGGTCCTCAAAGAAGCAGCACTGTGTATCACTCTCTACTGCTGAAGCTGAATACATTGCTGCTGGTTCTTGCTGTGCTCAATTGCTATGGATGAAGTAAACCCTCAAGGACTATGGCATCAATGTGAAGAATGTGCCACTCTACTACAATAATGAGAGTGCTATCAAGATTGCTCACAACCCAGTTCAGCACTCGAAGGCAAAGCACATCCAGATTTGTCATCATTTTCTTCATGACCATGTGTTGAAGGGCGACATCTCCATCAACCACGCAAATACTAAAGACCAGCTGGCCGATATCTTCACAAAGCCCATGGATGAGAAGAGATTTAGCAAGTTGCGGTGTGAGCTAAATATCTTAGAATCTTCGAATGTTCTTTAAAAGGGACACACATCCTAACACTAATGCAAACTTGATGACTTAGATGTGCAACACACGAAGTAACGTTTTTCTTCAATCAATGAAGTCTAACCCTCTAAGTGTGAAGAAATTAATGAAGAATTTGATTCTCAGAACCCTACGACAATTGTACGCGGTGTCTGAAATCATCATTCTTATACGGTGGGATACGCCACCAACCAAAGTTGAAAATATTCAATTTGAGTTCTTTTTCATTTTTGAAATTCCTCAGCTTTTCAATTACTTCAAATTTGCATTGTCTTCACTCTTTTTGTCATTGTTCTTCATTGACTATATATATACTTGAGTTTATGTCCTCTACAGCATTCACTTATTGCTAATTCTTCAAGTAGCCTTTTCTGCTAAGTGAATGTGATCGGACCCTTTCCCCTCTATGCTAAACTCAACCCAGTCTGTTCACAAATTCTTCATGTGCATTCTATTTGAAACCCGTTCAAAATCTTCATTATGTCCTTGTCAGCTGAAGAATTTGCGAACAAAACTTTAAAATATTCTTATATGAATTTTCGGCGTTTGCCGCTCAAACCGTTACACATCCCACAAAAAGAGTTATCTATTCACCCACGATCTTACACGATCTCCACCACACTATACGTGGGTGACACATGTCGCTAGGATGAGAAGGGTCAGGGGCACGTTCATCCATTTTCCATGGGCGAGTGTTTTTTTCACTGTGGCTATAAATACCCCTCACCCTCCTCAGACTGCATTTACCCCGCTCGATCTCACTCCCCTCGCTCGAGCTCTCAAGCCCTAGTGCCGCCACTACCTTCATCATCGCCGGTGAGAAAGAGCTTCACGGCCTCGACCTCGTCGCCTTCGTACTCGCGCCGGCCGCGGACATCTTCCCTCCGCCACCGCCGTAGTTGTCTTCCTCTGCCAAGTTAGGGCGTGGAAGATCGGGATTGACGAACTTCTCAATCTATACTCCCAGTTCGTCGTTTTCTTCATGAAGGGTAATTAGAAGTTACTTTTACTGCCTTTGTTGATTAGAATCTTCAAAAGGTGTTTATTCTTCAACTTCCACACACTAAACTCCTCGCACAAACATTTGTTCTTGATCTGTTTCTCTAAGTGACGTTTTTCCTCAAGATTCCTCAATTGTGTGAATTTCACAATCCATACAACTTTGGAACCTAAGTCAAAGAAGGCTTAGTGAAATTCTTCAAGACATATCCGGTCAATTTTCTCAAACTTGTTCCGTTTTTCAAAAACTTCTGAGAACACATATGACCTCTCCAAATTATTCGCACCTATACTCTGTTCACAGGTACACATGCCTGTTGCTGAATCACTAGGTTCTCATCAACTTAACTCATTTGCAGCATTCCTCAAAGAAAATTTGCACACTTCTTCAGAGAACTCAATATTTCAAAATCCTCAGCTGAAGAAAAAGGCAGATGGCAAAAGACCTCAGAAGGGAGGCAAGAAACTGGAAGTCAACACAGCTTTTGAGATCCCTGCTGACATCTATGCAGGGTATTGCACGCCTGATGAGGCAACTCATGGGAAGGAAACCAAGAATGAGCGCAAGGTGCGCATATAGAAAATTGAACGAAGATGGGCATGGGAATGGAGGGAGTACAGATATGTCACTCCAAAATATATGAAGAAATTCGCTCTAAACCCTCCTTGCCCAAGACCTTCGTTGGCACCTGGCCAGCGTGCTAATCCCACTAGCATCAAACGCCATGAGGATTATGCTGATGAATGGGCCAAGCGGCAAGCCAAGTTGGCAAAACAGGCCAAAGAAGCAGTGAGGAAACTCAATGAAGACTCTGTTGCTGCCGCTGCTTAAGCCTCCACAAGCAAGAAGGCTATGCCAAAGAAGCCTGCATGCAAACCAACTTCCTCAGCAATGCCCTCACGGCATATTCCTCAAGCTGCTCCAGTTCCTCAGGTTGCAAAACCCTCAGGTCCTCCGGCAAAGTCCTCAGCACCTGTGCATCTCGCCACTTGCCAAAGGACCACAAGTGTCACACCCTAGCTAGTCATGCATTAGAGTGTTGCATCATGTTTACTCTTTCATCAGAAACTTGAAATGGGGATCTGTGAAACCCTCAGAATCATTTTGAAAATGACCCAAATAAAAATTTCTCCAAAAGGGTCCAAGAAAATGCTCATGTTGATCTCTGAAAATATTGGACAGATATAAAAATCAAACCAATATTTTTAGTGGCTCATGGACATTTATTTTGGGCATTTGGAATTAATGCATGAATATTTGCTTTGGAAATATATTTCTATATATATAAATATATGTCCAAATATTATGCCAATTATAAAGGAGCTCTGGAATAATATATCTAGCCCCTGGAAAAATTTGGCATAAGTTAAATAAATGATTTAATATATTATTTAAATTAAAACAAATGTCAGAAATTAGAAAAACAGAAAAATAAATAAAGGGAGAAACTTACCTGGGCTCCTCCCTGTGCAGCCCAGCCAGCTGGCCGGCCCAGCCAGCAGGCGGCCCAGCCCGCCTCCCTCCTCTGTCGTCTTCGTCCCGACAGAGGGAGGGGAGTGTGGCCGGCGCGCGCGCGCGCCACCGCGCCACGCCACCTCTCTCCCTGCCTGCCTGCCCTCCCCTCCTCGCCTCGATGCCCCTGGACGACGCCACGCCTCCCCCCTGCTCTCTCTCACTCGCCCTCGGCTCTCCCCTCCTCTCCCTCGCTCTCTCTCTCACACGGCCGAACACCACCGTCGCCGCCGTTCGCCATAGCAGCCGACTCCGGCCACCCCTCGCTCCCCCGACTAGCTCAGGAGCTCCGCCTCGACCTCCTCTTCCTCCCCACCGCTCCACGGGTCTCCGGAAGCCCTGCATCGCCGTCACGTCGTCGTTCCCCTCCTCGGACTCCGACCACCGTCGCCGTCGATTCGCCGTCTCCAGCGCGTCCCCGAGCCCGCTTCGACGCCCACTGCAATCGCGGTGAGCTACGCCACCGTTTACCCCTCTTCTCCCCCTCGTTCCCTCACCGCAACCTCCTCCCCACCACGGCCGAACCTCCACCGTCGCCGAGCTCGCCGTCGACGCAGCTCCGGTGACCATTTGGTCACCCCGGCGAGTCCAACGAGTTCGTAAGGCTCCGTAGAGCATCCCTAGCGCCTCGCTTAGCTCGCCTTCGAGCTCCAACCCCGTTTCCGTGCACGACCGAACTCCGGCGGCCGCAGCCGAGCTCGCCGCCGTCGACTCCGGCCACCTCAGGCCCGGCCACCACCACCGTTCGACGCGCGGGAGCAAGAGCTCTCCAACGAGCCCAAGAACGGCCTCGCCCGTGCCCTGTAGCGCGATCCCGCATCGCGCCGCCGTCTCGGGCCTCGCCGGCGTCACGTCGCCGGTGGGTTTGACCCACTTTGACCACGGCAGGAACCCCCCCTGAGTCCCTGACAGGTGGGCCCAGCCCTGTAGCTAATTAGGATTAGCGCTAACCACTGTTAGTTAACCCCCTGACACTGACTAGTGGGCCCCAGCGCCACTAATTAGTAATTAGGATTAATTTAACCCTGTTTAACCCCCCTGTCACTGACGTGTGGGCCCCACACGTCAGGTTTGACCCCAGACAGCCGCAGTTGACCGCTGACGTCACACTGACGTCAGGCTGACGCAGTAATTGATTTTCTGGATTTAATTTAAATCAGGAAATTCCAGAATATTATTTAAACTTCAAAAATTCATAACTTTTATTCTGTAACTCCAAATTGGACAAATTATATATGAAAAATGATCAGAAAAATCCAATCTATCCATCTGTACTATTTTCATGCATGATCAAACAAGTTAAATTGATGTTTTAAGCAGAACAAGGAAAAGCACTTTAAAAGGCCATGTTTGAGTTTGAAATTTGAATCTTTGATTCAAATTTGTTCAAACCCTTCTGGTTTTAGTTGCATTAGCCCAACACACTCATATTGCCATGTTTCATGCATGCATCATATTGTTGCACATTGTTTGGTGATGGTTGTGTATCGGTGTCCTTTGCGACAGGTTCTACCTCCGAGGAGTACCGTGATTACCCTAACGAAGAACCGTATCAGTGCATCGAACCATCAGGCAAGCAACCAACCATTTGATCATATCGATACAATCCCATGTTCTCGCTCCTGCTCTCTTTTACTGCATTAAGACAACGCGTTTCAAACTGCTGTGTGCTACGGTAGTTGAACCCATTTCCTCTGCATGACCTGTCATTGCCACAGTAACTAGATGAAACCCACTAGCATGTGTAGGAGTTGATTGAGCCATATGTATGTGTTGTTCCTACCTTGCTATGCCTGCTATGCTTAGAGTCGTGTCAGGTCTGGTTCATCTGGGTGATGGGCTAGAGTGAAATGTTTATGTCAGTAATGAGAGTGGTGTGGTGAACACGATTTGGTAAAGGTATCGATGAGAGGCCATGTAGGAGTACATGGTGGGTTGTTTCATTGAAGCCGACCCTAAGCACTGAGATCTGTATGTGTGATTTAAGAATCAGCTACTACCATGCATTGGGCCCGAAACCAATGGACCCTCTCGACTTCTTATTCACCCTAGTTCTCCGTCCAGGAGTTGCAAGTAGTTTCTGGTGTTTGTAGCCTACTGGAGGCCGTGGACAGCGCTGACCGTAGGGGTGGGCTGTGATGCGGTAGGTACGTGGCACGGTGTACCGAATACCCGTTAGGTATCTCGGGAACCCTGTTCACATCGTTCGGGGCCGTATGGGAAACCTCGGCCGGACTCCCTGCGGATGGAACCTGGATAGGCGATAAACCTGGACTGGAGGCTTAGGTGGTTAGGTAGGTCGTGGCCGACACCCACGTTGGGTTTCCGCTTGAAGGTTGCCGAGTACATGTCGTGTAAACGACGGTAAGTGGTGAGAGCGTGTATGAAGAAGTACACCCCTGCAGGGTTAACATGATCTATTCGAATAGCCGCGTCCGCGGTAAAGGACTACTTGGTTGCCTATACAGTTCATAGACAAGTAAATGGAAACTGTTAAAAGCCTCAAGATAAGTGTGAGTGCCGAGGATGGCTCTTCCGTAGGAAGACGGAGGTGGATCCTCGGTAGTGTATTGAAGTGGTGAGTAGTGGACTCGTGTGCGCAAAAACCATTTCAAGTTGGAGTATCGTAGGATAGTCTAGCCAAGAGTCAAAGCTGGCTTGCTGCAATAACTCCACCAACCCTTCTTGATAATATGCATGTATGTAGGATCTGATGTAAGTCTTGCTGAGTACCTTTGTACTCATGTTGCTATAATTTACATTTTTACAAAAGACGCTGCAACCCCTTCTGATGGGTTCTATGTAGACGTTGACATCAACGAGTAGGCTAAAGACCCAGGTGGTGACCCTGAGCTTGTGAAGGACCACGTAGTATAGCTAGGCTTTCCAAGCCTCTTTTATTTCACTAGTTGTCTGTACTCAGACAAGTTACTTCCGCTGCTGGTTTGTATGACTGTATGACTTGTATGTTGGGTCGTAAGACCCGTACCTTTGTGTATGTTATGTATGGCTCCCTGAGCCTTAAATAAAGTACTTGTGTCGTAGAGTCATGTTGTGATGCTTCGTTGTATTTGCACATATCGAGCATATTGTGTGTATGATTGAAATGCTTGGTATGTGTGGGATCTGACTATCTAGTTGTTTATCTTCAGTAGCCTCTCTTACCGGGAAATGTCTCCTAGTGTTACCGCTGAGCCATGGTAGCTTGCTACTGCTCTGGAACACTTAGGCTGGCCGGCATGTGTCCTTCTTCGTTCATGTGTCTGTCCCTTCGGGGAAATGTCACGCTATGAGTACCGGAGTCCTGTTAGCCCGCTACAGCCCGGTTTACCGGAGTCCTGCTAGCCCAGTGCTACAGCCCGGACCCACTTGCTGATGACCGACACGTTCGAAGCTGGGTCATGGATGCCTGTCCCTGTAAGTCTGTGCCACTTTGGGTTTACGACTAGTCATGTCAGCCCGGACTCTTTATCATATGGATGCTAGCGACACCATCATATATGTGAGCCAAAAGGCGCAAACGGTCCCGGGCAGAGGTAAGGCGACACCCGTGGGGATACCGTGCGTGAGGCCGCAAAGTGATATGAGGTGTTACCGGCTAGATCGATGTGACATCGAGTCGGGGTCCTGACAGCGTTGGTATCAGAGCCGGACTGCCTGTAGGTTCTCCAAGCCAAACTGGTCGATGTTGGGTCTAGAAATTCTTTAGTTATATGTAGGGGAATTGTTTGTGGGTTGGAACGTAAGGCTCTTTTTACTCCTTTATCTCATGACATTCTGATCTGAGTCAGTCCATTCTTCTACCGGGGATAAGGAATTAGGATATGTTCTCTCTATCAGGATCACGTGTTACTAATCAGTAGTACCTTATAAGTTTGATGGATACAAGCCTAGTTCAGTTCTACTACCACATTATGTTGTTAGAATGGATTCAGAACTTTGATATGATGATGATGAGTGTGTACGTAATCCTTTGTCAAATGTCTCAAAATCCTTCTTGAGCATTTACAGCTGTTATGCTGCCGAAATTTTGCTAGAAATTCTAATGCCTTTGCATTATGATTGTGCTTTCAGATGGCCACTCGCGACCTTAATCAAGTGGTTCGCCTGACTCGATGCCTAGATGTACCCGGCCATACTGCCAAGTTGGTCAGGGTAATGACTGAGGCTGGATACCGCTGGTATCCTGAGTACACGGTCGAAGAGCAATTCCGAGACTTTAATCAAAGCCAGTATCTCTGCACTGTCAGGATATTTCCATCTTATCCTGGATCCACCGAGCCTCTTCACTGCTCTTATGGACTCGGGGTTACCATTGAGATGGCTGTGCAGGACGCCGCCTACTCTATGATGACCATTATGCGAGTCAGATCTGGTCTATTTCGGGACTCTGATTTCCGGTATATGCCAGGATCACTTCCGGGAGCACAAGGGTATCTCCAGGCCATTTATGCTGATCCCACTCAGGAGGATTCACGGACTCGCACCACTGCTGAGATGCTCGAGGATAAGGACCGTGAAAATCGGGCCTTGAGGTTAGAGCTCTTCAATACCCGTGCTGACCACTGGGCCACTTTGACTCGGTTTGCACCAGCGGTGCAAGCTGGATATTCAGATATGCGCGATCTCTATCCTGTGAGATCTGCTCTGCCAGACGTGATGGTTTGGCGTGATGTAGGAGGCATCACCCCACCTCGCGGTCCCCGCAGGCCACCGTCTGTTGGTCCAAGGCCTCATCCTAGCCCCTATGGTCCACAAGCTCCGCGAGATCGTCTGTTTCCGGATGATCATGTTGAGCTTCCAGGCTATGGAGGTGACTTTTACGAGGACTACTACGGATCGGTCTGAGTTAGTGGTAGTATCACTAGTTCGCACTAGCTGTGTCGTCTATCGTCCCGCGTGACTCGTGGGATATGACCTAGTTTGTACTCTTTCCGGAGGTGTAAAAAAATAATGTATAGGAGCTTGGAATGCCTTCGATGAGATGTAATCCTTTTCTCACCGTAATAGTACTGTGTTTGGTCTTGTACTAAACCCTGTATGGTGTGTATGATGATGGAATAAAAGAAGCAGTTCTGTTTTTACCATGTCATACGGATGATCATCTTGCATTTCGAGTTATTCCTTACATTCTGTATCCTATGTTGGAATCTTATCATTCTGACTAAATCATTGTCTTGTTACCTAGGATGGTCAACACGCGCGCTAACCCTGCTTCTCAAGAGCAGGCCGAAGGCAGTGAAGGCAGGAATGAAAATCTGCCTCATCCTCCTTCACTAGCCGAGGTTATGATGGAAGCTGAGAGAAACAAGCGGGAGACCAACCGTTTTTTGGAGCGTATTGAACAGAACACAGCACACCATCAGAGGACTAACGTGGTGTCACTCAGTGATTTTATCAAATTACATCCACCCACGTTCCACCACTCCGTCGAGCCTCTCGACGCTGATGACTGGCTTCGCAGTATCTCTCACAAACTGCGTTCCGCGCTGGTAGCGGAGGCTGACAAGGTCACCTTTGCTGCATATCATCTCGAAGGCCCCGCCAGTCTATGGTGGGAAAATTATGGAGCTATGCGCCCGGCGGGCCATGTCACTACTTGGGCTGAGTTCAGTGAGGCTTTCCGTGAACATCACATTCCGGAGGGTCTCATGGACCGTAAACGTGAAGAATTTTGCAGTTTCACCCAAGGTCGACTTTCTGTGGATGCTTACAGCAGGGAGTTTGGTAATCTCGCACGATATGCAACTGAGGAAGTGTCTACTGATGCCAAGAAGCAAGCAAGGTTCCGTAAGGGACTTAGTCCTGAGCTTCGTCGTGACCTCCGTCTGCATGAATGCACATCTTTTCAGAAACTGGTCAACAAAGCCATCAGTGCTGAAACTGGTCAGACTGACTATGACGCAACACGCAAGCATGGCCGTGATATGGGTTCCTCATCCGGTGCTGGTCCTCAGAAGCGCCGCGTGTGGGTACCCAACACCGCCCTGCCACCCAGGTTCACACCAAGGCCATCCTTCCAGGCGCCTCGCCCCGTTCAACAGTCTGCACCGGCCAAGCCCTATGGGGGTCCAACCAACAATGTTCCTCCACGTACCAGCTCCGTGACTTGTTTCAAGTGTGGGGAATCTGGTCACTATATGCGTGAGTGCCCCCAGACCAACCCCAACCAGTCTGCTAAAGCTGTTGGCCGTGGCAAGCCGACAGGAAAAATATTCCACGCCAAGCCGGTCACCGCTTCACGTGGCCATGTCAACTGTATCTCTGCCGAAGAAGCTCAAGAGAATCCCAACGTCGTTCTCGGTACGCTTCTTGTTAATTGCCACCCGGCATCTGTTCTTTTCGATACAGGAGCCTCTCATTCTTTTATATCTGAAAACT
The DNA here is from genome assembly GCF_002162155.2 of Triticum dicoccoides. NCBI lineage: Eukaryota > Viridiplantae > Streptophyta > Magnoliopsida > Poales > Poaceae > Triticum > Triticum dicoccoides. The sequence goes on along the minus strand of NC_041387.1, from coordinate 337,862,268 downwards.
ATGCTCGGTTGCATAACGTCGCATTCGGTGATATGCCAACCTCTATGGTAATTCAAACTCCGGGAACCAAATGGAAAACTTCTAGAGTAAGCCATGGAAATGAAATCCAAGTCGACAGACTTGTTTTCCTTGCCTCTTTAATAGCCCTTAAATTTTCAGATATTAATATCATTTTGGGTATGGACTGGATGTCAGCTCATCATGCCAAAATTGATTGCTTCTCTAGGACTGTTCAACTCACCCATCCTTCGGGGAAGATAGTCAATGTCTTGACCCGAATAGCCAAGCGACAATTATATTCTCTTAACGCCAGCCCCTTGCCAGACCTTGAGGACGTTCCGGTAGTCCGTGACTTCCCGGATGTCTTTCCAGAGGAGTTGCCAGGTGTTCCACCTGACAGGGATGTTGAGTTTGTAATAGACCTCATTCCAGGAACCGTTCCGATTGCTAGAAGACCTTATAAGATGACACCCTTAGAACTAGCCGAGCTTAAGAAACAACTCGATGAGTCCTTGAAAAAGGGTTTCATCCGACCTAGCTCCTCTCCGTGGGCTTGCCCCGTCCTATTCGTCAAGAAGAAGGATGGTACGGACCGGATGGTTGTAGATTACCGACCTGTCAATTTGGTCACAATCAAGAACAAATATCCGCTTCCCAGGATCAACGACCTGTACGATCAGCTCGCTGGATCCTCAGTCTTCTCCAAGATGGATTTGAGGTTGGGCTACCATCAAATCAAAATCAGAAACGGGGACATTCCTAAAACGGCCTTTGTTACTCGTTATGGCCAATACGAGTACACCGTCATGTCCTTCGGATTAACCAACGCTCCAGCCACCTTTTCTCGGTTAATGAACTCAATCTTCATGGAGTATTTGGATAAATTCATCGTAGTTTATCTCGATGATATACTCATCTACTCCAAGAACGAGGAAGAACATGCCGAACATTTAAGGCTAGTGTTGAAGAAACTTCGAGAGCATCGCCTTTATGCCAAATTTTCTAAATGTGAATTCTGGTTGTCAGAAGTGACCTATCTGGGTCATGTAATATCTGGTAAAGGTATTGCTGTTAACCCTGAGCGAGTTCAAGCCGTCCTTAATTGGACTCCACCTGAATCGGTCAAGCAAGTTCGGAGTTTTCTGGGCTTAGCGAGCTATTGTCGTCGCTTTGTCGAGAACTTCTCCAAAGTTGCCAAACCTCTAACCGAACTCCTCAAGAAAGATAAGAAGTTCGAATGGACTCCACAATGTGAGCACAGCTTTCAGGAGCTGAAAAGACGCCTGACCTCTGCTCCCGTACTGGTACCGCCAGACTTCTCCAAGGACTTTGTTATCTACTGCGACGCCTTGCCACAAGGACTAGGTTGCATCCTTATGCAAGATCGACATGTAATTGCCTACGCTTCACGGCAATTGCACCCACATGAGGAGAATTATCCTACTCATGATCTAGAGCTTGCAGCCATAGTCTATGCACTTAAGACCTGGCGGCATTACCTCCTCGGTAACCGTTGCGAAATATTCACTGATCACCAAAGTCTGAAGTACATTTTCACCCAACCGGATCTGAATCTCAGGCAAAGACGTTGGGTTGAATTGATCACAGACCTCGACTTAGGAATAACCTACACCCCAGGGAAAGCCAACGTCATGGCTGATGCGCTAAGTCGTAAATCTTATTGTAACAATCTGATGTTACAACAAAGTCAACCGCTTCTCCATGAGGAATTTCGGAAGCTTAACCTTCACATTGTACCTCAAGGTTTTCTTTCCACCTTGGTGGCAAAACCTACCCTTACGGATCAGATTATCAAAGCACAGAAGGTAGATCCGGGAATCTCCCGCATCAAGAGAAACATTCAGAAAGGAATTACGAATTGCTTCTCCATTAATGATCAAGGGGTCGTATACTTCGGGAATCGACTAGTGGTTCCCAAAGTGCGAAACCTGAGGCGTTTGATCCTTAAGGAAGCTCATGAATCTCCTCTCACTATTCATCCCGGTAGTACTAAGATGTATCAGGACCTACGCCAGAGGTTCTGGTGGACTAGGATGAAGAGAGAAATTGCTCAGTATATTGCCAATTGCGACGTCTGTCGTCGTGTAAAAGCAGAGCACCAACGGCCTGCTGGCACCCTTCAACCCTTAGCTATTCCTGAATGGAAATGGGATAAAATTGGTATGGATTTCATTACCGGTTTTCCCAGGACCAAGAGAGGGAATAATGCTATCTTCGTCGTTGTCGGTCGTCTTTCCAAAGTAGCCCATTTCCTACCTGTTCGTGAGAGTATAACCGCTAGTCAGCTGGCAGACTTATACATCTCCCGAATAGTGTCCCTCCATGGTGTTCCTTTGGAAATTAACTCGGATCGAGGAAGTCTTTTCACCTCTCGATTTTGGGAAAGTTTCCAAAATGCTATGGGAACTCGTCTCTCCTTTAGCACCGCTTTCCACCCTCAGTCGAGTGGTCAAGTGGAACGCGTCAACCAAGTTCTAGAAGACATGCTTCGAGCCTCTGTTATCTCATTTGGAATGGACTGGGAGAAGTGCCTTCCATTTGCCGAATTCGCTTACAACAACAGCTATCAATCTAGCTTGGGTAAAGCCCCTTTTGAAGTTCTCTATGGACGACGGTGTCGAACACCCCTTAACTGGTCAGAGACCGGGGAAAGACAATTCTTTGGCCCGGATATGATTCAGGAAGCAGAAGAACAAGTTCGCATCGTTCGTGAAAAGTTGAAAACAGCCCAATCCCGTCAAAAGAGTCAATATGACCGAAAACATAAGGCTATGACTTTCGAGGTTGACGAGAAGGCTTATCTTCGGGTCACCCCTCTGAAGGGAACCCATCGTTTCGGTATCAAAGGCAAATTGGCTCCTCGTTACATTGGACCTTTTCGCATTCTTGCCAAAAGAGGGGAAGTTGCCTACCAGCTGGAACTACCTCCGCATCTCTCCAGAGTCCACGATGTCTTCCACGTTTCTCAACTCAGGCGTTGCTTCTCGGATCCTATCCGTGGAGTGGACCACGAAACGCTTGATCTCCAAGATAATCTTACATATCGAGAGTACCCCATTCGTATCCTCGATCAGGCCGAACGTACCACTCGACGTCATAATATCAAGTTTCTCAAGGTTCAATGGTCGCACCATTCTGAGGATGAAGCAACTTGGGAAAGGGAGGATCGTCTTCGACTTGAGTATCCCGCCTTCTTCCCGGAGGAACCCAAATCTCGGGACGAGATTCTTTTGAGTGGGGGTGAGTTGTCACACCCTAGCTAGTCATGCATTAGAGTGTTGCATCATGTTTACTCTTTCATCAGAAACTTGAAATGGGGATCTGTGAAACCCTCAGAATCATTTTGAAAATGACCCAAATAAAAATTTCTCCAAAAGGGTCCAAGAAAATGCTCATGTTGATCTCTGAAAATATTGGACAGAGATAAAAATCAAACCAATATTTTTAGTGGCTCATGGACATTTATTTTGGGCATTTGGAATTAATGCATGAATATTTGCTTTGGAAATATATTTCTATATATATAAATATATGTCCAAATATTATGCCAATTATAAAGGAGCTCTGGAATAATATATCTAGCCCCTGGAAAAATTTGGCATAAGTTAAATAAATGATTTAATATATTATTTAAATTAAAACAAATGTCAGAAATTAGAAAAACAGAAAAATAAATAAAGGGAGAAACTTACCTGGGCTCCTCCCTGTGCAGCCCAGCCAGCTGGCCGGCCCAGCCAGCAGGCGGCCCAGCCCGCCTCCCTCCTCTGTCGTCTTCGTCCCGACAGAGGGAGGGGAGTGTGGCCGGCGCGCGCGCGTGCCACCGCGCCACGCCACCTCTCTCCCTGCCTGCCTGCCCTCCCCTCCTCGCCTCGATGCCCTGGACGACGCCACGCCTCCCCCCCTGCTCTCTCTCACTCGCCCTCGGCTCTCCCCTCCTCTCCCTCGCTCTCTCTCTCACACGGCCGAACACCACCGTCGCCGCCGTTCGCCATAGCAGCCGACTCCGGCCACCCCTCGCTCCCCCGACTAGCTCAGGAGCTCCGCCTCGACCTCCTCTTCCTCCCCACCGCTCCACGGGTCTCCGGAAGCCCTGCATCGCCGTCACGTCGCCGTTCCCCTCCTCGGACTCCGACCACCGTCGCCGTCGATTCGCCGTCTCCAGCGCGTCCCCGAGCCCTCTTCGACGCCCACTGCAACCGCGGTGAGCTATGCCACCGTTTACCCCTCTTCTCCCCCTCGTTCCCTCACCGCAACCTCCTCCCCACCACGGCCGAACCTCCGCCGTCGCCGAGCTCGCCGTCGACGCAGCTCCGGTGACCATTTGGTCACCCCGGCGAGTCCAACGAGTTCGTAAGGCTCCGTAGAGCATCCCTAGCGCCTCGCTTAGCTCGCCTTCGAGCTCCAACCCCGTTTCCGTGCACGACCGAACTCCGGCGGCCGCAGCCGAGCTCGCCGCCGTCGACTCCGGCCACCTCAGGCCCGGCCACCACCACCGTTCGACGCGCGGGAGCAAGAGCTCTCCAACGAGCCCAAGAACGGCCTCGCCCGTGCCCTGTAGCGCGATCCCGCATCGCGCCGCCGTCTCGGGCCTCGCCGGCGTCACGTCGCCGGTGGGTTTGACCCACTTTGACCACGGCAGGAACCCCCCCTGAGTCCCTGACAGGTGGGCCCAGCCCTGTAGCTAATTAGGATTAGCGCTAACCACTGTTAGTTAACCCCCTGACACTGACTAGTGGGCCCCAGCGCCACTAATTAGTAATTAGGATTAATTTAACCCTGTTTAACCCCCCTGTCACTGACGTGTGGGCCCCACACGTCAGGTTTGACCCCAGACAGCCGCAGTTGACCGCTGACGTCACACTGACGTCAGGCTGACGCAGTAATTGATTTTCTGGATTTAATTTAAATCAGGAAATTCCAGAATATTATTTAAACTTCAAAAATTCATAACTTTTATTCTGTAACTCCAAATTGGACAAATTATATATGAAAAATGATCAGAAAAATCCAATCTATCCATCTGTACTATTTTCATGCATGATCAAACAAGTTAAATTGATGTTTTAAGCAGAACAAGGAAAAGCACTTTAAAAGGCCATGTTTGAGTTTGAAATTTGAATCTTTGATTCAAATTTGTTCAAACCCTTCTGGTTTTAGTTGCATTAGCCCAACACACTCATATTGCCATGTTTCATGCATGCATCATATTGTTGCACATTGTTTGGTGATGGTTGTGTGTCGGTGTCCTTTGCGACAGGTTCTGCCTCCGAGGAGTACCGTGATTACCCTAACGAAGAACCGTATCAGTGCATCGAACCATCAGGCAAGCAACCAACCATTTGATCATATCGATACAATCCCATGTTCTCGCTCCTGCTCTCTTTTACTGCATTAAGACAACGCGATTCAAACTACTGTGTGCTACGGTAGTTGAACCCATTTTCCTCTGCATGACCTGTCATTGCCACAGTAACTAGATGAAACCCACTAGCATGTGTAGGAGTTGATTGAGCCCTATGTATGTGTTGTTCCTACCTTGCTATGCCTGCTATGCTTAGAGTCGTGTCAGGTCTGGTTCATCTGGGTGATGGGCTAGAGTGAAATGATTATGTCGGTAATGAGAGTGGTGTGGTGAACACGATTTGGTAAAGGTATCGATGAGAGGCCATGTAGGAGTACATGGTGGGTTGTTTCATTGAAGCCGACCTTAAGCACTGAGATCTGTATGTGTGATTTAAGAATCAGCTACTACCATGCATTGGGCCCGAAACCAATGGACCCTCTCGGCTTCTTATTCACCCTAGTTCTCCGTCCAGGAGTTGCAAGTAGTTTCTGGTGTTTGTAGCCTACTGGAGGCCGTGGACAGTGCTGACCGTAGGGGTGGGCTGTGATGCGGTAGGTACGTGGCACGGTGTACCGAATACCCGTTAGGTATCTCGGGAACCCTGTTCACATCGTTCGGGGCCGTATGGGAAACCTCGGCCGGACTCCCTGCGGATGGAACCTGGATAGGCGATAAACCTGGACTGGAGGCTTAGGTGATTAGGTAGGTCGTGGCCGACACCCACGTTGGGCTTCCGCTTGAAGGTTGCCGAGTACATGTCGTGTAAACGACGGTAAGTGGTGAGAGCGTGTATGAAGAAGTACACCCCTGCAGGGTTAACATGATCTATTCGAATAGCCGCGTCCGCGGTAAAGGACTACTTGGTTGCCTATACAGTTCATAGACAAGTAAATGGAAACTGTTAAAAGCCTCAAGATAAGTGTGAGTGTCGAGGATGGCTCTTCCGTAGGAAGACGGAGGTGGATCCTCGGTAGTGTATTGAAGTGGTGAGTAGTGGACTCGTGTGCGCAAAAACCATTTCAAGTTGGAGTATCGTAGGATAGTCTAGCCAAGAGTCAAAGCTGGCTTGCTGCAATAACTCCACCAACCCTTCTTGATAATATGCATGTATGTAGGATCTGATGTAAGTCTTGCTGAGTACCTTTGTACTCATGTTGCTATAATTTACATTTTTACAGAAGACGCTGCAACCCCTTCTGATGGGTTCTATGTAGATGTTGACATCAACGAGTAGGCTAAAGACCCAGGTGGTGACCCTGAGCTTGTGAAGGACCACGTAGTATAGCTAGGCTTTCCAAGCCTCTTTTATTTCACTAGTTGTCTGTACTCAGACAAGTTACTTTCGCTGCTGGTTTGTATGACTGTATGACTTGTATGTTGGGTCGTAAGACCCGTACCTTTGTGTATGTTATGTATGGCTCCCTGAGCCTTAAATAAAGTACTTGTGTCGTAGAGTCATGTTGTGATGCTTCGTTGTATTTGCACATATCGAGCATATTGTGTGTATGATTGAAATGCTTGGTATGTGTGGGATCTGACTATCTAGTTGTTTATCTTCAGTAGCCTCTCTTACCGGGAAATGTCTCCTAGTGTTACGCTGAGCCATGGTAGCTTGCTACTGCTCTGGAACACTTAGGCTGGCCGGCATGTGTCCTTCTTCGTTCCTGTGTCTGTCCCTTCGGGGAAATGTCACGCTATGAGTACCGGAGTCCTGTTAGCCCGCTACAGCCCGGTTTACCGGAGTCCTGCTAGCCCAGTGCTACAGCCCGGACCCACTTGCTGATGACCGACACGTTCGAAGCTGGGTCATGGATGCCTGTCCCTGTAAGTCTGTGCCACTTTGGGTTTACGACTAGTCATGTCAGCCCGGGCTCTTTATCATATGGATGCTAGCGACACCATCATATACGTGAGCCAAAAGGCGCAAACGGTCCCGGGCAGAGGTAAGGCGACACCCGTGGGGATACCGTGCGTGAGGCCGCAAAGTGATATGAGGTGTTACCGGCTAGATCGATGTGACATCGAGTCGGGGTCCTGACAACAAGCATCTCAATTGCCTCAGGAGCTTCTGCAAGTTCTTCCGCTCCTCCTTTGTCTTCAAAAGGCCCCACTTTGTTGAAGACCAAGGCCACTGCTGGACGAGGCACTAGACCAAGTCCTCACAAGAAGCAAGTTGCCTTCCAAGTACCGTCTGATGATGATGAAGTTGATGATGAAGAATTGGCCGAAATCATCAAAGATAGACAGCAAAGGGCCGCTAGAGCCAAGGGAAGTGTTGTGCCCCTACTATTGGATTCGAAGAAGATCCTGGACTTCATTGACCTCTGGCACAATGACCCAAACACTCCTTTGCCAGCGTTAGACCTCACACCTAGTCAAAGTCACAAGATGATGGCTTTCATCTCTGAAGAGAAATGTAAATATGAGCAAGCCAGGTCTATGAAGAAAGCCTAGTACAAGAAACAACACTTTCTGAAGGATAACATTCTGACGCTATCACTTGAACAATTCATCGCTCTGCAAATTGAGATCAAAAAGTTCAGTGGTGAATTTGACACCTACAAGGCAGAATGGCTAGGAGCCAAAGTTAGATTCGTCAAAATGGCAAAAGGACTCACTTCCAATGTTGCTGATCCAATGCACATTGAAATTCCTCTGGCTGAAGCATATGCACAGCCGACTGAAGAACATGCCAGCACCGCTGATGAAAATTAGGCTACTGATGAAACTGCAAGTACTAGGGCTGATGCTATTCTAGCCGCTGAACAAACTGCCAGGGCAACCACTAGTGTTGCGCCTGAAGAACAAGTGTCACATCCCTAGTCTGGTATGACCTAGGCTAGCTAGCCATTTGTGCATCATATTTAAATTTCATTTAAATTTGAAATGAGGATTGGTGGAACCCTCAGAATCATTTTTTAAAATGACCCAAATAAAAATTTCTCCAAAAGGGTCCAAGAAAATGCTCATGTTGCCCTCTGAAAATATTGGACAGAGATAAAAATCAAAACAATATTTTTAGGAGCTCATGGACATTTATTTTGGCCAATTGGATTAAATCGATAAATATTTGCATTGGAAATATATTTCTATATATATGAAATATGGTCCAAAAATTATGCCAATTATAAAAGAGCTCTGGAATAATATATCTAGCTCCTGCAAAAATTGGCATAAGGAAATTAAATGATTTATATATTTATTAAATCAAAACAAATGTCAGAAAAATTAGAAAACAAAAATAAAAGAAGGAGGGGCTTACCTGGGCCTCCCCTCCCCTGCGCAGCCCAGCCGCAGCAGGCCGGCCCAGCCAGGAGGCGGCCCAGCCCGCCTGGCCCCCCCTCCTCTGTCGTCTTCCCCCCCCCGACAGGGGAACGGCGTGTGCCCGACGCTCGCCGGCACGCGCGCGCGCCACCTCCCCCCCTGCTGGCCACCTCCTGCTTCCTTCTCTCGCCCTCGATGC
>NC_041387.1:337844957-337853085 GCF_002162155.2 Triticum dicoccoides | reverse complement strand
CTGCCCCGCACCGCTCTCACTCTCCCTCGCCCTCCTCCCCTCCTCTGGCTCCCCCTCACTTCCACCGAACGCGGCCGCCGCCACCGACGAGAACCACCACGGCCACAACCACCCCCTCGCCCCTCGGTTGTGCCCACGAGCTCCGCGACGTCGTCCTCGACCCCCCTCACCGAACCACGCCCCGCCGGAAGCCCTGCAGCGTCGACTTCGAGCTCTTCTTCAACCTTCAGCCGTCGGTGACCTCGTCTTCGATTCGCGCCGTCTAGGTCGTCCCCAGGCCCACTGAGCTGCGCTTCGACCTCCCAGTGAGCTCCTCCGTCGTTTCCCCCTAACCCCACGGCCTAGAGCTCGTTGTAGCACCACTTCCCATGATGCCCGAAGCACACCGCCGCACGAACTCGTCGCCGACGAGGCTCCGGTGGCCAATCGGCCCCGTGCATATGCCCGTTGGCTTTGTGGGAGCCTGCAGAACGCGTAGTTGCTACCCGTTGTTCCTCCCGTGCACGGTGGCGCCGTTTCCATCGGCGCCCGAGCTCCGGCGACCGCCAAAGTCGTCGCCGGCGACGTCTCCGGCCACCCCGAGCTCAACCATCACCACCAGGAGCTGCGGCTCGTTCCCAGGAGCTCGTAGATGCTCTCCGCCTCCCGTTTGGTGGCCGTAACGTGCAAATGCACTTCCTCCGCCGCGCTCGGCCTCGCCGGCGGCTAAATGCCGGCGAGTTGACCGGGTTTGAACCCCAGGGTCGCTGACCAGTGGGCCCGACCCCCCCTAACCTTTTAATTAAGTTAAATTAACCCCTGTTAACCCCCTGTCACTGACGTGTGGGTCCCACACGTCAGGTTTGACCCGGACCAGCCCAGTTGACCGCTGACGTCGTGCTGATGTCATGCTGATGCAATTATTTATTTTCTGGAATTATTTAAATCAGGAAATTCCAGAAATTGATTTAAACTTCAAAAATTCATAGAAATTCAACCGTAGCTCAGATTGAAATAATTTATATATGAAAAATTATCAGAAAAATGCCATCTTTCCATCTGTACTAGTTTCATGCATGAAAAACCAACTTATACATGCTGAATATGGGAAAACACATTAGGGCATATATAAGAGACTTAATTTAGAAATGCATTTGAACCTTTGGTTCAAAAGGACTTCAAACCAAATGTTTACTAGATGCATTAGCTCAAACAGCATCACATCTACATGCCATGTTCATGCATCATATTGTTGCATATGATTGTGTTTTGATTGCCGGCACCGTTCCTTCTCGATAGGTCCTACTCCGGAGACGTTCCAGAGTACCTGTCTGTGAAGCAGTGCCTCCCTTGTTGATTTACCAGGCAAGCAAACCCCCTTGTTCATTTCGATAAAACCCTACTCTCTCGCTCCTGCTCTCAGTTATTGCATTAGGACAACAACGGTTCATCTGCTACTTTGTGCTGCGGTAGTTGAACCCATTCCTCTGCATGACCTGTCATTGCCACAGTAAATAGTTGAAACCCACTAGCATGTGTAGGAGTTGATTGAAGCCACTGATGTGTTCCTACCATGCTATGCCTGCTATTGCTTAGAGTTGTGTCAGGTCTGGTTCATTGGGAATGAACTGGAGTGTCACGATATGTTTTGATGCTGAGGGTGAAGTGTGTGAACACGATTTGGTAAAGGTAGCGGTGAGAGGCCATGTAGGAGTACATGGTGGGTTGTCTCATTGGAACCGTCCTTAAGCACTGAGTTCTATGTATGTTGTCCAATGACTCGATACTACCACACATTGGAATGCTTAAGTGCCCCTCTCGACTTATTAATCAACTTGGTCTCTGTCCAGGAGTCGCAACTAGTTTCTGGTGTTTGTAGGTAGTGCTATTTTTCTACCAAGTGGCACCCGGCAGGGTGGGCTTGGGACAGACTAGGCACACGTGGCCCGGTGTACCGAGTGGCACCCGGTTGGTGGGCTCGGGAACCCTGCTCACATCGTTTGGGGCCGTGAGCGACACCCCGGCCGGATCTCCTTGCGGATGGAACCCGAATAGGCGATAAACCTGGAATAGAGTCTTGTGTGGTTAGTCAGGTCGTGGCCGACACCCTCTCCAGGCTTCCGCTTCAAGGTTGCCGAGATACATGACGTGTACATGGCGGTAAGTGGCGAGAGCGTGTGTGAAGAAGTACACCCCTGCAGGGTTAACATGATCTATTCGAATAGCCGGGTCCGCGGTTATGGACTTCTTGGATGCTTACATGGTACATAGACAACTTGAAGTGGATACTATAAAATGCTCAAGACAAGTGTGAGTGCTATGGATGGCCTTCTCGTAGGGAGACGGGGACGAATCCATAGTAGTGTATTGTGTGGTGATTAGTGGACTCGTGTTCGTTGTTTCACCTCCAGAGTTTCTGGTAGTCGTAGAACAGGATAGCCACAGAGTCAAAGCTGGCTTGCTGCAACTAAACCCCACGTTACCCTCTTGATACAAGTGCATGTATGATAGGATCTGATGTAAGTCTTGCTGAGTACCTTTGTACTCATGTTGCTTTATTTATGTTTTTGCAGCTGAGACTTCGGTCTTACTAGTGTTCTCGTGGACTTCGACTAGTAGCTAGTACCTCAGCTACGATCTTGATCGGATGTTGTAGATAGTTAGGCTCTTCAGCCTTTTTCTTTTGTAGATGTCTGTACCCAGACATGTAATGCTTCCGCTTGTTGCTTGTATGCTCTGTATGATGGGTCTTGTGACCCCTGTTTGCAATTTATGCTATGGCGGCTCTTCTGAGCCTTTATCTATATGAGTTGATGAGTTATGCTGTGATGCCATGTTGTACAGCACATACTTGCATGTTATGCGTACGTGTAATGTGTATTGCTATGTGTGGGATCTGACTATCTAGTTGTTTATTCTTAGTAGCCTCTCTTACCGGGAAATGTCTCCTAGTGCTTCCACTGAGCCCTGGTAGCTTGCTACTGCTCCGGAACACTTAGGCAGGCCGGCATGTGTCCTTCTTCGATCCTGTGTCTGTCCCTTCGGGGAAATGTCACGCAATGAATACCGGAGTCCTGCTAGCCCGCTACAGCCCGGTTCACCGGAGTCCTGTTAGCCCAGTGTTACAGCCTGGATTCACTCGCTGATGACCGACACGTTCGATGCTGGGTCATGGATGCCTGTCCCTGTAAGTTAGTGCCACTTTGGGTTTACGACTAGCCATGTCAGCCCGGGCTCTTTATCATATGGATGCTAGCGACACCATCATATACGTGTGCCAAAATGCACAAACGGTCCCGGGCAAAGGTAAGGCGACACCCGTGGGGATACCGTGCGTGAGGCCGCAAAGCGATATGAGGTGTTACATGCTAGATCGATGTGGCATCGAGTCGGGGTCCTGACAGCTTTGGTATCAGAGCCTGACTGCCTGTAGGTTTACCAAGCCATACTGGTCGAAGTTGAGTCTAGAAATTCTTTAGTTATGTAAGGGAATTGATTGTGGGATGGAACGTAAGGCTCTTTTACTCCTTTACCTCATGGCCTTCTGATCTGAGTCGTCCTATCTTTCCTACGGGGTTAAGGAACTAGGCTTCTCTTCCGTCTATCAGGATCACGTGTTACTACTCCGTAGTTCCATAGGACTGGTTGATCAGAGTCATACCCCAGTTTTGAGTACTTCCGGTGTAGTCTGTTTAGTACTATCTCAGAACCTTGAGTGATGATGATAAGTACGTTACCACCCTATGTTTAGTAGGATGTCTCATTCTGAGCATTTTACTGCCGTTATGCTGCCGGATTTTCCCTAGGAGTTCGAGTGATACTAATTCCTTGTCCTACATTCTACAGTCCTTAGTTGTTGCTGATTCCGTCCTTGATTAGTTTCTCAGGATGTCATCAGCCAAGCGAAGTTCCGTTGCTCGTAACCAGAATCACGGAGATGGTAGGGATGAGGATCCTCCCGACCAACCTTCGTTGACAGAGTTCATGCTAGAGATGGAAAGGAACAAGCGTGAGTCCAACCACTTGTTGGCACGTATCGAGGAGAACACCGCACATCAGTCCAACAAGTCTGTGACCATTCATGACTTCATTCGCTTGCACCCACCTACCTTTCATCATTCCATCGAGCCACTCGATGCAGATGATTGGCTCCGTAGCATCACCCATAAGCTGCGTTCCGCGAACGTAGCTGAAGATGACAAGGTCACTTATGCCACATATCACCTGGAAGGTCCTGCTAGTCTTTGGTGGCAGAACTATGAGACTATGCTTCCAGCTGGCCAGATTCCTACCTGGAAGGATTTCACTGAGGCTTTTCGTGAGCATCACATTCCCCAGGCCCTTCTTGATCGCAAGAGAGAAGAGTTCTGCAGTCTCACCCAGAGTAGGATGGCTGTTGATGCTTATAGCAGAGAGTTCGAGAACCTTGCCCGTTATGCCACAGAAGAAGTGTCCACGGACGCTAAGAAGCAGGCTAGGTTCCGGAAGGGTCTCAATCCCAAGTTGCGTCGCGATCTCCACCTGCATCATTGCGATACATTCCAAGCCCTTGTGAACAAGGCCATCAATGCAGAGACAGCTCAACTCACTTACGAGGAGTCTCGTAAGCACACCCGTGATTTGGGATCTCCCTCTGGCTCTAGCTCCCAGAAACGCCGGATTTGGGTTCCAAACTCCGCTCTTCCTTCCGGTTATACACCGAGGCCGTCTTATGTGGTGCCTTCCCCAGCTCAGTCGTATGTTCCACCCAGGCCTACTGGTAGACCACTTGTTAGTGCGGGTCCCCGTCCAACCTCAGGGACTTGCTTCACATGCGGGAAGCCAGGACACTATGCACGTGATTGCTCTCAAACTAGTTATGCTCCACCTCAGCCCGAGAAGACTGTTGGCTGTGTTAAGCCATCACGCAAGATGATCAGTGTCAAGTCAGCTCCCACTGAACGTGGACGTGTGCATCACGTCTCAGCTAAAGACGCTCATGATGATCCAGATGTCGTTCTTGGTACACTCCTTGTCAATTGTCACCCAGCATCAGTTCTATTCGATACTGGAGCATCTCACTCCTTCATTTCTGAAGGCTATGCTCGTTTGCACGACATGTCATTTTGTGATATGCCAACGCCGCTTGAAATCCAAACCCCAGGGTCTAGATGGCAGACCACCAGAATTAGCCATGGTAATGAAATCCTTGTTGATAGACTTGTATTCCTTGCATCACTTGTAGCCCTCAAGTCTTCAGATATTAACATCATCTTGGGTATGGACTGGATGACAGCTCATCATGCCAAGATTGATTGTTACACAAGATCTGTTCAACTTACACACCCATCTGGCAAGATAGTCATCGTCTCCACTAGAGTTGCAAAGCGTCAGCTCTATTCTCTTAATGCCAGCCCTCTTCCAGACCTTGAAGATATCCCGGTAGTCCGCGACTTTCCGGATGTCTTTCCAGAGGAACTGCCAGGTGTTCCACCTGACAGAGATGTAGAGTTCGTCATAGATCTTATCCCAGGAACAGCTCCAATCTCCCGGAGACCTTACAAGATGGCACCCTTAGAACTAGCCGAGCTTAAGAAACAACTCGATGAGTCCTTGCAAAAGGGTTTCATCCGTCCTAGTTCTTCTCCTTGGGCTTGCCCCGTCCTCTTTGTCAAGAAGAAAGACGGTACGGACCGGATGGTCGTTGATTATCGTCCCGTTAATTTGGTCACGATAAAGAACAAGTATCCGCTCCCCAGGATCAACGACCTGTATGATCAGCTCGCTGGATCCTCAGTCTTCTCCAAGATGGATTTAAGGTTAGGATACCACCAAATCAAGATCAGAAACGGGGACATTCCCAAGACAGCTTTTGTCACTCGTTATGGCCAGTACGAGTACACCGTCATGTCCTTTGGCCTAACCAACGCCCCAGCCACATTCTCCCGCTTGATGAACTCGATCTTCATGGAGTACTTAGATAAGTTCGTCGTGGTTTACCTCGATGATATTCTTATTTACTCGAAGAACGAGGAAGAGCATGCCGAACATCTTAGACTTGTTTTAGAAAAACTCAGAGAACACCGCCTTTATGCCAAGTTCTCCAAGTGTGAATTTTGGTTGCCAGAAGTGACCTACTAGGCCACGTAATCTCTGGTAAGGGCATTGCTGTCAATCCCGAGAGAGTTCAAGCCGTTCTCGATTGGACTCCACCTGAGACCGTGAAACAAGTTAGGAGCTTCCTTGGTCTAGCCAGCTATTGTCGCCGCTTTGTTGAAAACTTCTCCAAAGTAGCCAAACCCCTCACGGAACTTCTCAAGAAAGATAAAAAGTTCGAGTGGTCCCCACAGTGTGAGTACAGTTTTCAGGAACTGAAAAGACGCCTAACTTCTACTCCCATACTTGTGCCACCGGATTTCACAAAAGACTTTATTATCTACTGCGACGCCTCACGACAGGGACTAGGTTGCATCCTTATGCAGGATCGTCATGTGATTGCCTATGCATCCCGACAGTTGCATCCACATGAGGAGAATTATCCTACACATGATCTAGAGCTTGCAGCCGTAGTCTATGCACTCAAGACCTGGCGACATTACCTCCTTGGTAAACGTTGCGAGATCTACACCGATCACCAGAGTCTCAAGTATATCTTCACCCAACCGGATCTGAACCTTAGGCAAAGACGTTGGTTGGAGTTGATCACAGATTATGATCTAGGGATTACCTACACCCCAGGCAAAGCCAATGTCATGGCCGATGCTCTAAGCCGTAAATCTTATTGCAACAATCTCATGTTGCAGCAAGGCCAACCACTTCTCCATGAGGAATTCTGTAAGCTTAACCTTCACATTGCTCCTCGCGGATTCCTTTCTACCCTGGTGGCGAAACCTGATCTTGAAGATCGGATTATCGCTGCTCAAAAGCAAGACACAGGAATTTCTCGGATCAAGAGAAACATTAAGAAGGGAGTTGGTGGATGTTTCTCTATGGATGATCGTGGTGTTGTTTTCTTTGAGAATCGCTTGGTGGTTCCCAAGGAGCAACATCTTCGGCAGTTGATTCTTAAGGAGGCGCATGAATCTCCTCTCACGATTCATCCCGGTAGCACTAAGATGTATCAGGACCTACGCCAGAGGTTCTGGTGGACTAGGATGAAGAGAGAAATCGCTGAGTTCATTGCTAAATGTGACGTATGTCATCGCGTTAAGGCAGAGCATCAAAGACCTGCTGGCACCCTTCAGCCCTTAGCTATTCCTGAATGGAAATGGGATAAAGTTGGTATGGACTTCATCACCGGCCTTCCCAGGACCAAGAGAGGGAATAATGCTATCTTCGTAGTCATTGATCGTCTCTCCAAAGTGGCTCACTTCCTTCCTGTTCGGGAAAATATCACTGCTAGTCAGCTTGCTGACTTATATATTTCTCGAATAGTGTCACTTCATGGTGTTCCACTAGAGATCAATTCAGACCGTGGCAGCCTTTTCACTTCTCATTTCTGGGAGAGTTTCCAAACTGCCATGGGAACCCATCTTTCTTTCAGTACCGCTTTCCACCCTCAATCGAGTGGCCAGGTGGAACGGGTCAATCAAATTCTCGAAGACATGCTCAGAGCTTGCGTTATCTCATTCGGTATGGATTGGGAGAAATGTCTTCCTTTCGCCGAGTTTGCTTATAACAATAGCTACCAATCCAGCCTCAAGGAAGCTCCTTTTGAGGTTCTCTATGGACGAAGATGTCGAACACCTTTGAACTGGTCAGAAACCGGTGAAAGACAATTCTTTGGACCGGATATGATCCAGGAGGCAGAAGAGCAAGTTCGCATCATTCGTGAGAATTTGAAAACAGCCCAGTCTCGTCAGAAGAGCCAGTACGATCGTCATCATAAGGATATGACCTATGAGATTGGCGACCAAGCTTACCTTCGGGTTACTCCTTTGAAGGGTACCCATCGTTTCGGTATCAAGGGCAAGTTGGCTCCTCGTTACATTGGTCCTTTTCGTATTCTCGCTAAACGAGGAGAGGTTGCCTACCAATTGGAACTACCCCCACATCTTTCTCGAGTTCATGATGTCTTCCACGTCTCTCAACTCAGGCGTTGCTTCTCGGATCCCATCCGCGGAGTGGACCACGAAACGCTTGATCTCCAAGATAACCTCACATACCGAGA
>NC_041387.1:337828839-337843430 GCF_002162155.2 Triticum dicoccoides | reverse complement strand
CTGCCCCGCACCGCTCTCACTCTCCCTCGCCCTCCTCCCCTCCTCTGGCTCCCCCTCACTTCCACCGAACGCGGCCGCCGCCACCGACGAGAACCACCACGGCCACAACCACCCCCTCGCCCCTCGGTTGTGCCCACGAGCTCCGCGACGTCGTCCTCGACCCCCCTCACCGAACCACGCCCCGCCGGAAGCCCTGCAGCGTTGACTTCGAGCTCTTCTTCAACCTTCGGCCGCCGGTGACCTCGTCTTCGATTCGCGCCGTCTAGGTCGTCCCCAGGCCCACTGAGCTGCGCTTCGACCTCCCAGTGAGCTCCTCCGTCGTTTCCCCCTAACCCCACGGCCTAGCGCTCGTTGTAGCACCACTTCCCATGATGCCCGAAGCACACCGCCGCACGAACTCGTCGCCGACGAGGCTCCGGTGGCCAATCGGCCCCGTGCATATGCCCGTTGGCTTTGTGGGAGCCTGCAGAATGCGTAGTTGCTACCCGTTGTTCCTCCCGTGCACGGTGGCGCCGTTTCCATCGGCGCCCGAGCTCCGGCGACCGCCAAAGTCGTCGCCGGCGACGTCTCCGGCCACCCCGAGCTCAACCATCACCACCAGGAGCTGCGGCTCGTTCCCAGGAGCTCGTAGATGCTCTCCGCCTCCCGTTTGGTGGCCGTAACGTGCAAATGCACTTCCTCCGCCGCGCTCGGCCTCGCCGGCGGCTAAACGCCGGCGAGTTGACCGGGTTTGAACCCCAGGGTCGCTGACCAGTGGGCCCGACCCCCCCTAACCTTTTAATTAAGTTAAATTAACCCCTGTTAACCCCCTGTCACTGACGTGTGGGTCCCACACGTCAGGTTTGACCCGGACCAGCCCAGTTGACCGCTGACGTCGTGCTGATGTCATGCTGATGCAATTATTTATTTTCTGGAATTATTTAAATCAGGAAATTCCAGAAATTGATTTAAACTTCAAAAATTCATAGAAATTCAACCGTAGCTCAGATTGAAATAATTTATATATGAAAAATTATCAGAAAAATGCCATCTTTCCATCTGTACTAGTTTCATGCATGAAAAACCAACTTATACATGCTGAATATGGGAAAACACATTAGGGCATATATAAGAGACTTAATTTAGAAATGCATTTGAACCTTTGGTTCAAAAGGACTTCAAACCAAATGTTTACTAGATGCATTAGCTCAAACAGCATCACATCTACATGCCATGTTCATGCATCATATTGTTGCATATGATTGTGTTTTGATTGCCGGCACCGTTCCTTCTCGATAGGTCCTACTCCGGAGACGTTCCAGAGTACCTGTCTGTGAAGCAGTGCCTCCCTTGTTGATTTACCAGGCAAGCAAACCCCCTTGTTCATTTCGATAAAACCCTACTCTCTCGCTCCTGCTCTCAGTTATTGCATTAGGACAACAACGGTTCATCTGCTACTTTGTGCTGCGGTAGTTGAACCCATTCCTCTGCATGACCTGTCATTGCCACAGTAAATAGTTGAAACCCACTAGCATGTGTAGGAGTTGATTGAAGCCACTGATGTGTTCCTACCATGCTATGCCTGCTATTGCTTAGAGTTGTGTCAGGTCTGGTTCATTGGGAATGAACTGGAGTGTCACGATATGTTTTGATGCTGAGGGTGAAGTGTGTGAACACGATTTGGTAAAGGTAGCGGTGAGAGGCCATGTAGGAGTACATGGTGGGTTGTCTCATTGGAACCGTCCTTAAGCACTGAGTTTTATGTATGTTGTCCAATGACTCGATACTACCACACATTGGAATGCTTAAGTGCCCCTCTCGACTTATTAATCAACTTGGTCTCTGTCCAGGAGTCGCAACTAGTTTCTGGTGTTTGTAGGTAGTGCTATTTTTCTACCAAGTGGCACCCGGCAGGGTGGGCTTGGGACAGACTAGGCACACGTGGCCCGGTGTACCGAGTGGCACCCGGTTGGTGGGCTCGGGAACCCTGCTCACATCGTTTGGGGCCGTGAGCGACACCCCGGCCGGATCTCCTTGCGGATGGAACCCGAATAGGCGATAAACCTGGACTAGAGTCTTGTGTGGTTAGTCAGGTCGTGGCCGACACCCTCGCCAGGCTTCCGCTTGAAGGTTGCCGAGATACATGACGTGTACATGGCGGTAAGTGGCGAGAGCGTGTGTGAAGAAGTACACCCCTGCAGGGTTAACATGATCTATTCGAATAGCCGGGTCCGCGGTTATGGACTTCTTGGATGCTTACATGGTACATAGACAACTTGAAGTGGATACTATAAAATGCTCAAGACAAGTGTGAGTGCTATGGATGGCCTTCTCGTAGGGAGACGGGGACGAATCCATAGTAGTGTATTGTGTGGTGATTAGTGGACTCGTGTTCGTTGTTTCACCTCCAGAGTTTCTGGTAGTCGTAGAACATGATAGCCACAGAGTCAAAGCTGGCTTGCTGCAACTAAACCCCACGTTACCCTCTTGATACAAGTGCATGTATGATAGGATCTGCTGTAAGTCTTGCTGAGTACCTTTGTACTCATGTTGCTTTATTTATGTTTTTGCAGCTGAGACTTCGGTCTTACTAGTGTTCTCGTGGACTTCGACTAGTAGCTAGTACCTCAGCTACGATCTTGATCGGATGTTGTAGATAGTCAGGCTCTTCAGCCTTTTTCTTTTGTAGATGTCTGTACCCAGACATGTAATGCTTCCGCTTGTTGCTTGTATGCTCTGTATGATGGGTCTTGTGACCCCTGTTTGCAATTTATGCTATGGCGGCTCTTCTGAGCCTTTATCTATATGAGTTGATGAGTTATGCTGTGATGCCATGTTGTACAGCACATACTTGCATGTTATGCGTACGTGTAATGTGTATTGCTATGTGTGGGATCTGACTATCTAGTTGTTTATTCTTAGTAGCCTCTCTTACCGGGAAATGTCTCCTAGTGCTTCCACTGAGCCCTGGTAGCTTGCTACTGCTCCGGAACACTTAGGCGGGCCGGCATGTGTCCTTCTTCGATCCTGTGTCTGTCCCTTCGGGGAAATGTCACGCGATGAATACCGGAGTCCTGCTAGCCCGCTACAGCCCGGTTCACCGGAGTCCTGTTAGCCCAGTGCTACAGCCTGGATTCACTCGCTGATGACCGACACGTTCGATGCTGGGTCATGGATGCCTGTCCCTGTAAGTTAGTGCCACTTTGGGTTTACGACTAGCCATGTCAGCCCGGGCTCTTTATCATATGGATGCTAGCGACACCATCATATACGTGTGCCAAAATGCGCAAACGGTCCCGGGCAAAGGTAAGGCGACACCCGTGGGGATACCGTGCATGAGGCCGCAAAGCGATATGAGGTGTTACATGCTAGATCGATGTGGCATCGAGTCGGGGTCCTAACAACAAGACAGACCAGCTGAAGCATCTGAAGTTGCGCCTGAAGAAACTAAACAATATAGGACAACTGCATCAGTTGTGCCTGAAGAAATTGCTCAAATCTCCTCTGCTCCTCCTGCAACAACGCCAAGTCCAATTCTTCCTTCTACTTTGGAAGTGAAGAAAACAAAGGCTGCAGAGCGAGCTGCACTGAAGAAAAGGAAAGCATCTGCTTCCTCAGAATCTTCTGCTCCCAAGAAGGCGAAGATTTTGACAAGCTCACTTGAAAATCCAATTGATGTTATTCCTCTCTCAAGCATGCCATCAAAGGAAATTATTCCTTTTTGTAAAGATTATGTGATTCCAAGTGAATTTGATGAAGAAAATCCTTCTGCTGCTTCGACAGAGCAGATGGATGAAGAAATTGAAGTGGACACTATCACTTCAACTCCTCTGGTATCATTGCCAATGCCTCAGTTCACAGCTGAAGAGGCAGGTGTTGAAGAAATGGAAGAAGATGAAGACGTGGACATTGGGAGCACCACGCCTGTGATGAATGATGACTTTTGGGAAAGTCAGTACCCCAACTCTCCCTTGTTCACGCCACTGCAACAAATTTCTCAATCCCCAGTACCAACTGAAGTTCAAATGGGCTCTGATGAAATTCACACTACGCCTTCCATTCCTGAAGAAATTCCAGCCACTAGTGCTGATGACAAAGCTGCTGAAGAAATGGAGACCTAGGGTTCTACTGAAGCAGAAACTGATATTCCTTAGCCTGCGGCTCCCGAGATTGTGATTCCTGAGGTTGTGCTGCAATTGACTGATACTCCTCAGCTATAGCCGAAGAAACCATTCTCAAAGACGCCAGAATTCCAGGCTGATGACTTCCTCGAGCACGTGTTCTTCACTTACTACAACCCTTATGACTCTGCTCGTCTTAGAAGGAAGCATTTCTGGACTGCCAGCCAAGCAAACTTCTATTCTTCACTGCTTTTTGATAAGAACAAAGTCTTCGACCATGCGCATATTCCTCATGTGGACATGGAATCACTGCCGTGCTTCACACATGTCCTCAGTGTTCTGTTGGAAATATGCCCTAGAGGCAATAATAAAAGTATTATTATTATGTTTCCTTGTTCATGATAATTGTCTTTTATTCATGCTATAACTGTATTATCCGGAAATCGTAATACACGTGTGAATACATAGACCACAATATGTCCCTAGTGAGCCTCTAGTTGACTAGCTCGTTGTGATCAACAGATAGTCATGGTTTCCTGGCTATGGACATTGGATGTCGTTGATAACGGGATCACATCATTAGGAGAATGATGTGATGGACAAGACCCAATCCTAAGCATAGCACAAAGATCGTGTAGTTCGTTTGCTAGAGCTTTGCCAATGTCAAGTATCTCTTCCTTTGACCATGAGATCATGTAACTCCTGGATACCGTAGGAGTGCTTTGGGTGTATCAAACGTCACAACGTAACTGGGTGACTATAAAGGTGCACTACAGGTATCTCCGAAAGTATCTATTGTTTTATGCGGATCGAGACTGGGATTTGTCACTCCGTGTAAACGGAGAGGTATCTCTGGGCCCACTCGGTAGGACATCATCATATGCGCAATGTGACCAAGGAGTTGATCACGGGATGATGTGTTACGGAACGAGTAAAGTGACTTGCCGGTAACGAGATTGAACAAGGTATTGGATACCGACGATCGAATCGCGGGCAAGTAACATACCGATAGACAAAGGGAATTGAATACGGGATCGATTGAGTCCTTGACATCGTGGTTCATCCGATGAGATCATCGTGGAACATGTGGGAGCCAACATGGGTATCCAGATCCCGCTGTTGGTTATTGACTGGAGAACGTCTCGGTCATGTCTGCATGTCTCCGAACCCGTAGGGTCTACACACTTAAGGTTCGATGACGCTAGGGTTATAAAGGAAGCTTGTATGTGGTTACCGAATGTTGTTCGGAGTCCCGGATGAGATCCCGGACGTCACGAGGAGTTCCGGAATGGTCCGGAGGTAAAGATTTATATATAGGAAGTCCTGTTTCGGCCATCGGGACAAGTTTCGGGGTCATCGGTATTGTACCGGGACCACCGGAAGGGTCCCGGGGGCCCACCGGGTGGGGCCACCTGCCCCGGGGGGCCACATGGGCTGTAGGGGGTGCGCCTTGGCCTACATGGGCCAAGGGAACCAGCCCCAAGAGGCCCATGCGCCTAGGGAACCCTAGAGGGAAGAGTCCTCAAAGGGGAAGGCACCTCCGAGGTGCCTTGGGGAGGATGGACTCCTCCCCTCCCTCTTGGCCGCCGCACCAGATGCCATCTAGGGCTGGCCGCCGCCCCTAGGGGGTGGGAAAACCCTAAAGGGGGCGCAGCCCCCTTCCCCCCTATATATATTGAGGCATGGGGCTGCCCATAACACGCGATTTGATCTCTCGTTGGTGCAGCCCTGCCCCTCTCCCTCCTCCTCCTCTCCCATGGTGCTTGGCGAAGCCCTGCTGGATTGCCACGCTCCTCCACCACCACCACGCCGTTGTGCTGCTGTTGGATGGAGTCTTCCTCAACCTCTCCCTCTCTCCTTGCTGGATCAAGGCGTGGGAGACGTCACCGGGCTGTACGTGTGTTGAACGCGGAGGTGCCGTCCGTTCGGCACTTGATCATCGGTGATCTGAATCACGACGAGTACGACTCCATCAACCCCGTTCACTTGAACGCTTCCGCTTAGCGATCTACAAGGGTATGTAGATGCACTCCCCTTTCTACTCGTTGCTGGTCTCTCCATAGATAGATCTTGGTGTTACGTAGGAAAAATTTTGAATTTCTGCTACGTTCCCCAACATGTTCTTCATGACACTGGATTGCTCAACTTCTGCATCGACATATGTGATTGGAATGAAGAACTCATTCTTCAGTTCTATGCGACGCTGCACATCACCGGAAATGTTGAAGATGTCAACTCTTGGGTGTTGGACTGGATGATAGAGAACACTCACTTCATAGCACTGGCCTCTGAATTGCTTCATGCCCTGCATGTTAGTCCTCCTATTGAAGGTGTCAGTCGTATATATCATGAAACTGAGCTGTCTGATCACTTCATGCAAGTATTGATGAAGTCGCTGAAGCCCGTCAAGCCCCAAGGACCAAATTCCTCGTGAAGGAATTGCTATATGTGCCATGGACTATCTATCGCATTCTGACCAAGACATTGAGTCCAATCAAAGGCCATGACTCGAATGATGAAGAATTCGTTGGCATCATGAAGAATCTGTAGTTCAATATCATGCATGGCATCCCAACAAACTACCATGACTTCTTCATGCAGACTATGGCAAATGTTGCACTGTCTCCTTTTGAATTGAAGCCTTATGCTCCCTGGATTATCAGATTCCTCAGATCAAGGTCTTCAATCAATTACAAGGCTGACACACTCAACCATGGCAGTTCCTTGCCCCCTATTGAAGTCCTCAAGCGGACATTTTCCTCAGCTGATGAAAAGAGCAAGGCCACTGCAATTGTTGATGAGGGCATTCATCCATTGGATGGACAGTTCCGCAAAGCTACATCTTATTCCACCAATGATGACTCTGCCACTCATGATTCTGCCGCCAATGCATCAAAACAAAGTCCTCAAGCCATAGCTCCAAGGGTGATGACTGATCGTGAGCTTCTCTTCAGTCTTCATCAGAAGGTCGATCGCAACCATAAATGGGTCAAGCGTCAGTTTGGTTCAATTCTTCACAACATGACTGCTACACATAATTCAGTAAAGAAGAACCACTACTACCTCCATGAAGTTTTTGGTTGCACCTGGGCTGTTCTGACTCATCTCTACGGTGATGAAGATCTCAAGCAGATGGGCTTCAAGCAGGACTTCAGCTGGTCTAAGCCTCCAGCGAAGAAATTCAAGAAAGTCGAAGTTCCTCCCTTGGTGCCCAGCTCATATTCTTCATCGCGCGAGACCGATGAAAATGAAGATTTGGACGACACTACGGCAGGCCCTACTCAAACAACCGACCCCAACAACGCTGGCGCTCCTCCATCAACCTCGTGATGATATTGTTCGGGGGCGTTAATCCTCACTTTCGCTCCTTTTTGTCATTTGATGACAAAGGGGAAGAAATTTGAGTTAGTCTTCAAGCGGGTCTATCTATATGGGTGTTTTTTTGTTAAGTTGCAACTCTCGCTCTTCTGAAGTGTTTGTTGATCAAGTTGTAAACTTAAGTCCGATGGTGACCTAATACTTTTGCTATGTTTTCTGCATGCTATTTCCTCATATATGTTATGCACGCATACTGAATTACATCAGTCACCATATTTCATCATGCATTTCAAATTCTTCATTCAATATGTTAATGCGTGTATGAATTACAAGATATAGGGGGAGATCTCCATGATTCTACTCTTCAAATGTGCATTGCTTCAAAAGCAAATTCCTCACTATGCACATCTTCAGGGGGAGTTCTTCTATATCTTGCAATCAAATTCCTCAATGTTGAGCACTTTCAATTCATATGTTTATCACCGTTGAAAAAACCTATATTGTCATCAATCACGAAAAAGGGGGAGATTGTAAGTGCATCTAGTGCCCCTTAGTGATTTTGGTGTATTGAAGACTTATAGGTTAAGGGACTAATATGTTTGTGAGTATACACAGGCTCTATAAGTCGATGAGGAGTTTGATATTTACAGTGAAAGTAGACCCCTAAAAATGAATGTCTTCGGCTGAAGACTTTGGTTCTCCTGAAGACTTTGAAACTGATGAAATTGGTGTGACCTTGAAGACATTGATATTCATGCGAGGATTATAAAGCGTGAAGACTTTGTTTTTGTAGTTTCATTTTCTCTTTCTTGAGTCATAGGAAACACCGTACTGTTAAAGGGGGTCGAGGTAATACTAAGGAAACTGATTTCCAAGTGTTGCTCATCTCAAAATCCTACACCTACCCAATCCTTTCGAGTGAAGCCATTGGAAATGTCATATCAGTTCAGCCAATTTCTTCAGTGATAGAGACGAAGTTCTTCTGGTCGCTGTGGAATTTGTTCTGACTGGGGAGTTAGGAATTCGCCGGTGTGGATTGCCTACACAGTGAGGAACATGATAGCCCTGAGGAATTCGAACCTAAAATCCGACCGTTGATGTGCTACGCACCAGCTGTCCAAAATATCCTACCACCTAACAGTCATATCATTGAAGGGCATTTATATCTTATCATGTCGGGATGCTCCCTAGGCTATAAATAGCCGCCCCCTACAACCACTAGCTGGTTGGCTGCTCCAACAGAAACTGACACTTGTCAATTGAGAGCATCCCATCCTCCAAGGACTTTGAGCGAAAATCATCAAGTGAGGAAAACCCAAACCTAAAAACCCAAAGTGATTGAGCATCACTGAAGAGATTGTTCCTGTGTGGAACCAATGCTTGTTACCTTTGAGGACTGTGTATCCTCTAGACGGTTAGGCGTCATGGTCTGAGCATCCAAGAGGAATTGTGGATTGCCGAGTGATCAAGTCTGCGAAGGTTTGGAAGTCACTTGTGAAGACTTACCACGAGTGTTGGGCGAGGTATGTGTGATATTAGCTCAAGGAGAATACGGTGAGGACTGTGTATCCTCGAGTTTAAATACCCAGCCGCTCCAACCAGACGTACAACTGTCACAGCAGTTGGAACTGGTCTACCAAATCATTACCTTCACCAAGCCTACTGGTTCTATTTCCTCAACCCTTTCATTTCCTCATTCATGTGTTGATGAACCTGATCATTACTATTTGAAGACTTTGACTGAATACTTTCTCTATTTCCTCAATCCAATTTCTTCAGTCACATTGTCTTCTGCCTGCTTATCCTGTGTTTACGCTTTCTGTACTTTGTATCTGTCTTTCATTTCATCATTATGACTATGCTATTGCTCTATTATGCTTAGACCTGAGTACTTATTCCGCTGCTAGTCATTCGTGACATAGGAATTTCCTCACCCTGAAATCCCTCAGTGACGAATTTGTAAAAATCGCCTATTCACCCCCCTCTAGTGGACTTAACGCACTTTCAGAAATGAGATATCGATGAACCAGCATCAAGTGAGGAAGCTGATAAAGATTGTTAGTAAAATGGGTCAAAAGATGTTAATTAAACTATTTGTTTACACTTTATCCAATACAACAACAAACTGCAGGATGGTAAGTAAGAACTCTGCAGCCTTCTTTTTACTGCCAATAATGAGTTGTGTTAGATGACAATGTCTGAATCGTTTTTCCTTTGCAGTGGTTCCTAAAGCAGTTTACTCAAGATTACCTCTCAAACTACTTGATTGGTGGGCATGCAAAGGTTAAAGTATTTATACCAGAACACGATAATTGTCTAAATGTTTTCATGAAGACCATGAAGGATGGGCAGTCGGCCATCACAAGGGGTTGGACTAGAGTCGTGCATGCCTTCTGCATGGGGGAGGGCACAATATGGGCATTCCGCTTCACCTTGTTTAGCAACCAGAATGTATTTTGCCTCTTTCTTTACCATCTTTAATAGTACAAGTATACAACTATGGTTCATCATTCTTTATTCGGTTCTTATGTAATTCTTGATATGTACCTATGAATCGAATAATGCATTGGTTGTTTGAACCCGATGGATATGAATAAAGCTATAGCATACATTCAAATTCAAATTCAAATCCAAATCTGGTACAATTTGAAAAAGCAGCAATTAAATTACGGTGAAATTACGCTCTCCTGGTCGTTACGGCACACACGGTTGGTAAAACACAAACGTTTGTGATATACACCATAATCCGAGATGGTTCACAGAGAGGAAACATGTGCAAGCATGCACACATTTGTCGTTTGCAAAGCGTGTGCGATGTCAGATAATATCACAAATGGTGTGGGCAAACTAAACATTTGTGAAAGTTGCCTTATCGTACACGATTCGCAACCATGAACTGTTTCTGATGAAGCATGCACTGTAAATGTTGCACCACAGAATGGTGTGTGCGATAGTTGTCGTGTACGATGGTCCGACGTTTCGTAATACTATATGACACTCGTACGACGGTTAGCTAATCTTCTTAATCAGTTATCGCATACGGTAGCGAATGTGTGTGATCATATGCTTATCATACACGTTGTATAGTAGTGCACCTTTTGTGATGGGCCGCGCATCATAAACGTAGCACCATAGAATACCGACTGCGATGGCAATGTGAGCACAAACGAGTAGGAGTAATGTATATGCATCTTGGCTCCCTATCCCCGGCGGTTTCTAGATTGTCTGGGAAGGACCCCCCCCCCCTATCGCCCACACTCACTTGGCGACGGTTCCAAATGCCATCGTGGAAAGGGGTTAAAAACCGTTTGTATAGCATCGACGCGTACCAGTGCCTTTTTTATCATCCTAGCAAACCGTTGTTTGGCTATGTTACCGGTTTGCTCAACCCCTCTTATAGCGTTGCTAGTTGCAGGTGCAGTGCAGGTTGTTCCATGTTGGGACATGGATATCATGGGATATCACAATATCTCTTATTTAATTAATGCATCTATATACTTGGTAAAGGGTGGAAGGCTCGGCCTTTTGCCTGGTATTTTGTTCCACTCTTGCCGCCCTAGTTTCCGTCATACCGGTGTTATGTTCCTTGATTTTGCGTTCCTAACACGGTCAGGGTTTATGGGCCCCCCTTGACAGTTCGCTTTGAATAAAACTCTTCCAGCAAGGCCCAACTTTGGTTCTACCATTTGCCAACATAATAACATTTAATTAGATAATTAGTTTGCATAGGGCGTCATGAACCCGAGGATTCTTATTTCCACATAATACAGGGGGCCTGTGTTGTTGGTGCTGGTCCAAACTAGAGCACTGTGCGGGGCTGCCCCTTGGCAAGTTGGGGTACTTTGGCACCTGTACACGTCGCTCATCCGTCGTGGCCTGAGACAAGGTACGTGCGGCTACTATTAGGGTGTCGGCACGTCGGGAGGTCTTGCTGGACTTGTTTTACCATTATCAAAATGTCTTGTGAACCGGGATTCCGAGCTTGATCGGGTTGTTCCGGGAGGAGGATTTTCCTCCATTGATCGTGAGAGCTTGTCGTAGGCTAAGTTGGGACACCCCTACAGGGTGTAAACTTTCAAGAGTCGTGCCCGCTGTTATGTGGCAGATGGGAACTTTTAATATCCGGTTGTAGAGAACTTGACACCAGATCTGAATTAAAATACACCAACCGCATGTGTAATCATGACTGTCTTTTTTTGAGTGAGTCGAGAAGAGAACACGGTGGGGTTATGTTTGAACGTAAGTAGTTCAGGATCACTTCTTGATCACAACTAGTTTGCGACCGTTTGCGTAGTTTCTCATCTTATTCTTGTACTCGTAAGTTAGCCACCATACAATGCCTAATCGCTTGCTGCAACCTCACCACTTACCCATTCCATGACCATTAAGCTTTGCTAGTCTTGATACCCATGGTAATGGGATTGTGTGACGCCCCCGATTCAATCGTACACTAATCATACACGCAAACGTGTACGATCAAGATCAGGGACTCACGGGAAGATATCACAACACAACTCTAAAACATAAATAAGTCATACAAGCATCATAATACAAGACAGGGGCCTCGAGGGCTCGAATACAAGTGCTCGATCATAGACGAGTCAGCGGAAACAACAATATCTGAGTACAGACATAAGTTAAACAAATTTTCCTTAAGAAGGCTAGCACAAACTGGGATACAGATCGAAAGAGGCGCAGGCCTCCTGCCTGGGATCCTCCTAACTACTCCTGGTCGTCGTCAGCGGGTTGCACATAGTAGTAGGCACCTCCGGTGTAGTAGGAGTCGTCGTCGACGGTGGCGTCTGGCTCCTGGACTCCAGCATCTGGTTGCGACAACCAGAAAGAAAGGAAAGGGGGAAAAGGGGGAAGAAAGCAACCGTGAGTACTCATCCAAAGTACTCGCAAGCAAGGAACTACACTACATATGCATGGGTATATGTGTAAGGAGGCCATATCAGTGGACTGAACTGCAGAATGCCAGAATAAGAGGGGGATAGCTAATCCTGTCGAAGACTATGCTTCTGGCAGCCTCCGTCTTGCAGCATGTAGAAGAGAGTAGATTGAAGTCCTCCAAGTAGCATCTCCAAGTAGCATCTCCAAGTAGCATCTCCAGGTAGCATCGCATAGCATAATCCTACCCCGCGATCCTCCCCTCGTTGCCCTGTGGAAAAGCGATCATCGGGTTGTCTGTGGAACTTGGAAGGGTGTGTTTTATTAAGTATCCGGTTCTAGTTGTCATAAGGTCAAGGTACAACTCCAAGTCGTCCTGTTACCGAAGATCACGGCTATTCGAATAGATTAACTTCCCTGCAGGGGTGCACCACATAACCCAACACGCTCGATCCCATTTGGCCGGACACACTTTCCTGGGTCATGCCCGGCCTCGGAAGATCAACACGTCGCAGCCCCACCTAGGCAAAACAGAGAGGCCAGCACGCCGGTCTAAACCTAAGCACACAGGGGTCTGGGCCCATCGCCCATAGCACACCTGCACGTTGCGAGGGCGGCCAGAAGCAGACCTAGCCTAGCAGGTGTTCCAGTCCAATCCGGCGCGCGCCGCTCCGTCGCTGACGTCTGAAGTGCTTCGGCTGATACCACGATGTCGGGATACCCATAACTACTCCCACGTAGATGGTTAGTGCATATAGACCAAATGGCCAGACTCAGATCAAATACCAAGATCTCGTTAAGCGTGTTAAGTATCCGCGAACGCCGACCAGGGCCAGGCCCACCTCTCTCCTAGGTGGTCTCAACCTGCCCTGTCGCTCCGCCACAAAGTAACAGTCGGGGGCCGTCGGGAACCCAGGCCCACCTCTACCGGGATGGAGCCACCTGTCCTTTCAGCCCCCTCATCAGAATCACTTGCGGGTACTCATCGAGCTGACCCATCTTTAGTCACCATCTGTATAGTATGTATGTATGTATAGTATATACCCGTGATCACCTCCCGAGTGATCACGGCCCAATAGTATAGCAAGGCAGATTGACAAGAATGTAGGGCCAATGATGATAAACTAGCATCCTATACTAAGTATTTAGGATTGCAGGTAAGGTATCAACAAATGTAGCAACAATGTCAGGCTATGCAACAGAATAGGAGTAACCGAACAGTAACATGCTACACTACTCTAATGCAAGCAGTATAGAGAAGAATAGGCGATATCTGGTGATCAAGGGGGGGCTTGCCTGGTTGCTCTGGCAAGAGAGAGGGGTCGTCAACTCTGTAGTCGTACTGGACAACAGCAGCGTCGGTCTCGTAGTCTACCAGAGAGAAGAGGGGGAAGAAACAATGAATACCATGCAAACAAATGCATATCAGGACAACAAGCAGAGCTAGACGTGTTCTAACGCGGTCTGAGGTGATACCGGTGAAGGGGGGAAACATCCGGGAAAGTATCCCCGGTGTTCCGTGTTTTCGGACAGATGAACCGGAGGTGAAATGTTGCAGGTTCACTATGCTAGGGACGCGTGGCGGACAAACGGGCTGCGTATCCGGATTCGTCTCGTCGTTCTGAGCAACTTTCATGTTGAAAATAATTTAATCCGAGTTACAGATTAAAAGATATGATTTTCTAAAGATTTTATTAATTTCAGGAATTTAATTAATTATTTAATTTAATTCGAAAATGGATTTATGACATCAACATGATGTCATGCTGATGTCAGCAGTCAACAGAGTTGATTGGTCAACCTGACATGAGGGTCCCGCCTGTCATTGACTGATTAACTAACTAACAGTTATTTAGGTTAATAGTGATTAAATCAATCTAATTATGATTAATTAATTTAATTAATTTAGTTAATTAGCTAATTAATTAATTAAATTTATTTTTATTATTACTTTTTCCTCTCTTTTTTTTATAAAAAAAATCGTTCTGGGGGGTGGGGCCCCACGGGCCATTGGCCCAGAGAGGCCTTGCGGGCGCACGGGTTACGGGCGCTGCTATGGGCACCAGCCCGAACGGGCGCTGATGGTCGCCGGCGAACGGGCGGGGCCATTCGGGGCGATGGGGCGGGCGCAGGCCACCGGGGCACAGTGGGGCGTCGGCCAGGGAGTGGCCGCGGGCGAGCTGGAGCGTGATGAGACGGGCGCGGCCAGCCACGGGGCAAGGCGCAGCGGGGCGACGTTGGGCAGCAGCAGGGGTAGGCAGGGGAGGCGGGCGCGTGTGCGCG
>NC_041387.1:337828228-337828829 GCF_002162155.2 Triticum dicoccoides | reverse complement strand
GGGGCGATGGGGCGGGCGCAGGCCACCGGGGCACAGTGGGGCGTCGGCCAGGGAGTGGCCGCGGGCGAGCTGGAGCGTGATGAGACGGGCGCGGCCAGCCACGGGGCAAGGCGCAGCGGGGCGACGCTGGGCAGCAGCAGGGGTAGGCAGGGGAGGCGGGCGCGTGTGCGCGCGCGCGATGGCGCGCCGTGCGGGACGTGTACGGCCCGTAGCGCGGGCGCGTTTAGTGACAAGCAAGCAGAGGGTGGATGGGGAGCGTGCTCACGAGCGTTGAAGGGGAGGGGTCGACGTGGATCGTTGATGCCGGCGAGGGAGAGGTGGGGACGAGCGACGTAGACGGGGAGGCGGCGCCGACGACGGCGAGTGGCGGGATGGCTCCGGCGGGGGTGATCCGGCATCGGCGCAGGGCGTCAGGGGCATCGATTGCCCCCGACCGGATCCACGCAAGAGGGGGTTGAGGAGGCGGGCCACGGCGCGGCCGTGCTCGCCGGGGCCACGGGGAGCGGCGGCGAACACGGCGTGGATGGCGAGGAGCCGGCTGGGGAAGGGCTCCGGTGATGGGGAGGTCGGGGATGGGGCGCAAACGCAAGTCGGCAGGGTC
>NC_041387.1:337810513-337828116 GCF_002162155.2 Triticum dicoccoides | reverse complement strand
GCAAGAGGGGGTTGAGGAGGCGGGCCACGGCGCGGCCGTGCTCGCCGGGGCCACGCGGAGCGGCGGCGAACGCGGCGTGGGTGGCGGGGAGCCGGCTGGGGAAGGGCTCCGGCGATGGGGAGGTCGGGGATGGGGCACAAAGGCAAGCCGGCAGGGTCGAGGCGCGCGGGGGCGCGATCCAGAAGGGGGGAGGTCGTGGGGGAAGTGGGGAGACTCGGGGGTTAGGGTTTCCTGCGGTGGGTGGATAAGGGAGGCCGGTTGGGCCGGCCTGGCGGCCCTGTAGCCTGTTGTGCCGAGGCCCAACTGGGGGGGGCCTTTACTTTGTTTCGTTTTTGTCTTAATCATGTTTAGTCTTTTCCTTTTATCTATTCTTCCCTTTTTTGTAGATTCTTTTATTTTTAGTTTTATAAAAAAATACCACTAGTGCCTAAATTTGTATTTATCAACAAACTAATGTGAGATTAATTCTTAACCAATAATAAAATAGTTTTAGCATTTTATAAATTCAATAGGCATTTGTTTAATTGTTTTCACTACTGTTTTAATTGTTTTAGAGCCTTTAAACATTTTATCAAAGTTTGGTTTCTCCACCATAATTAACTATGCAACATTTGTCACCCCTAGAACATTTTAGTTTTAGTTTTTTTTTGAAAACTTTTATTGTTTGCCTGATTTTGAATTTGAGTTTGAATCGGTTTCGAACTAACTCGAGATTAGCGATAGAAATCGAAGTGACGTGGCATCATTAGCAGAGAATTACTGTAGCTTAATTATCCGGGCGTCACAGATTGCTGAGTCCTTGTGGCTCACAGATTACTACAACAACAGTTGCAGGTTCAGGTAATGCGATGATCATGATGTGAGAGCGATGTTTACTTGTTTTGGAGTTCATCTCCTGCTTCTTCTTCGTTTGAGGGATAGGTTCCTGGTCGGCAGCCTAGGCTAGCAGGGTGGATGTCGTTTGCCTCTTTCGTTTGTTTTCATCCGTAGTCGGATGCCTCTCTTCAGTTTGATGTTTGACATGTATTGATGTATTCTTGTGGCATTTATATGCCTTTGTATGTATCCCCAGCTATTATATAATGGTAGGTATGATGTAATGATATCCACCTTGCAAAAGCGTCTCCAATATGCAGCTCTATCCTTGGTGGAACCTTCGAGTTTCTCTCGGATAGGATCGCATATTGGGCGTGATAATACATGACCTTATCCATCGCACCCCCCACCCGCAGCCAGTTAGTCATTCCAAACGCAAGCATCTCTTTCTCCACTCTGTCTTGCCGTTGCCGGTGTCATGGCGTCGTTCGGCACCACCCGACGAGGTCGAACGGTGTCGAGGACCTAATCTTCCTTGTTGCCCACGTCGTCCATCCCCGCCTCGAAGTTCATCGGCATCGCCGAGCAACGCTACCTCGAACTACTTCCTTGTGACCACCGCCCACTCCTTCCTCCGCATCCAACATCGTCCTCGTCTTCGTCGAACTCGTCGCCCGCCGATGCCTCCGCCATCGACCTCGGCCTCGTCCAGCCTGTCGTCCGACTTTGGCCAGGTAAGCACACCTCCCTTCTCTCTGTTAATGGTGATTTTAGTTGTTCTCATTATTGTATTTGTAGATCTGCAACATTTTATTAGTGTAATTAAAATTTGTTGCATGATGTAACATTGAATCTTCGTAAGTAGATGTCTTAAATTTGAATGCAAGTGCTAGACAAAATGTACTACATATGGATGAACATATAGTACAACATTTTATTAGTATAGTTAAAGTTTGTTGTGTGATGTACCATTGAATCTCCAGTAAGTAGATTTCTTAAATTTAAATGTGTGTGCTAGACAAAATGTACTACATATGGATGAACAAATAGTACAATATCATTTTCATGCTGTAGGTATTCATAGTGAGTGCCAATGTGTTTGCGAAGCGTGGTTTAAGTTTAAGTTGCTTATTTTTTGGTACTTAATATGTCCAATTTCTATCAAAGGTCATGCCGTTTTTTATGTAAATTTGTTACTTTTTTATGGACGAGCTACTTATGAAGACACGTAAATATTTTATCTAAATGTCAACTTGTTTAATGCGATTTAGATGGAGAAGCCGAGACGCCTCATTAGGGCTCCTACACCCATAGATGGAATTCCTACTGCCGTAGACATCGTCATGGGGGTGGATCAGTACACGGAGATCGTGCTCGCCTATGTCGAGAGTGCTCGAGCAGCCATCGAGAGCGCTCAGGCATATTTTAAGAGCGCTAGAGCATTCGCTGAGAGTGCTAGAGCAGCCGTTGAGAGGGCGCAAGCAGCCACCGAGAGCGTGCGAGCAGCCGTCGAAGCTGGAAGGACCACCCAAGCCGAGATCACGAAGATAATGGAAGGCGAGGATAGCTCATGATGGAGCTGAAGTTTTACTTCTGAACAACTAGTGCACTGCCTTCATGTGTCTATATGATTGATGCGTGTGAACTTAATTTTTAAGTTGCTATGATGGAGCTAAACTTTTGCTTCCGAACTACTAGTGAACTGCAACTTGGTCATTGGTATCGCCTATGATGCTATGAAGATTGTGACCTAGACTTTGCTCTATGTGATTGGATAAGTATGAAACTGACTTGTTAAGTTGTTTATTTATCTTCGTAGAGGAAGTGGAACTGGTATGTGGTGTACACCGGGAGGAATCCAAGAGTTTACGATTCATGGGAGATATGTAAGGAACAAGTGGACGGTTGCAAGAACAGCTGTAAAAGGATACATAAGACTAAAAAAAGAAGTTGATGATCATTATGCCAACTACGTCCGCAAAGAGAAAATCAAATATAAAGTATGCAAGATCGTGTGGACAAGTAGACGAGTAAAGAATTTGATTATCTTTATCTAGTTCATTGTCATTATGATGTTGTTGTCATCATGAATTCTTATATGTATGTGTACTAACGATGCGATGTGAGTTGTTGTACTCTAATGCGTACATCTATTTGTATGAAGTTTAGATTATTGTTATGTTAAATGTAAGGTGTATGATCACTTATGTTATTTGTATGTTGTAATGTGTATTGGATATTGTTTGTTGGAAATTGGCAGGGCTGGCAGTTGAACAAGTAGTTGTGGCGGGTGCCCTAGAATGCCCGACACAACTAACAATATAAGCAGTGGCGGGCAACGTAGCTTGCCCGCCACTGCAAAGACTACCATTGGCGGATGCGTGAACGTCACTGATGCCATTATAGTAGTGGTGGAAGGTCAGTGGCGAGTGCCTCTGGGAGCCTAACCCGCCATTGCTGGACTTTTTACGCTCGCAAATGCTAGGCATTCCTGGAGTGTGTTTGTGAACGGATTGAGCATCAAATTACATGGCTCCCAATCAGGACCTAAAATGTCATGATAATTTCTACAGATGGCAAGTGGGTGCTCTATTCATGACTAGTTGCTTGTCTTTTCTGTCTCCATGAGATGGACAATTAGGCATTGTGCACTTTTTCAAGGATACGTCAAAGGTTCGAGATCATATACAGAAAATGCCTAGAAAGGCAGATAGTTTTACAACTTAGCCATGTCTAGCTTAGCCAATGTTTGACATGCGAATGACTCACTACTAGCCCACTCATCTACTCTAATCGGAAGCGATCCCGCCTTGCACTCCCGCCTTGCGCAACAGTTTGGTCATCCACCAGTCTTGCCCTTCTAAATCGATCTTCTTGAAAAGTTCACTCGTGGAAGGAGTCACTCCATTGAACACAACATCATTCATGTGCTTCCTCAACATCCACGCAACCAGCGCAATCAAGGTTCATGTCTCCAAATTGAGCTTTGGTTGTGGATTTATGGAGGTCCCCCATTCCATCATACTGGCATCCACACTTTGGTAGCCATGTTGGTTTGTCCCAGTGGTCGAGGATGGTGAGCTACACTTGCATAGCTTAGACACAGCCATGCAGGATGTGGTTGATTGTTTCCGATGCTTGATCACCGAATGGACAAGCCGAAGGGTATGATAGCTATCGTCGCACAAGCTTGTATGCCATCCAACACCTCTTCCTAGCCGCCAGCAATGCAAACAACTTGCAGGTCGCCGGCGCCCTCGACCGCCAGATTCGTGTGTCTCCATTGGCCTCCTCTCTCTCCCAGCAAAGAACGCCCGAACACCCGGTAAGCCAATCATGCCGGGAAGCATCTGTTTATCTCCCAAGCCCAGACTAGCTTGTCTTCAATACCATCCAGGAGCTCAATGTGTTAGGTTCTGTCCACGAGCTACAAGAACTTGCCTAGTGCTTGAGGGCACCTGCTAGGCGACACTTGCCACCATCCATCAACAATGGCTTGTTTCGCCGTCCTCTCCCATGCTCTATTCTTAACTGCCGCGAATAAGTTTGGCAGGAGGTCTTGGATTCGCTCTTTCCACAACCACCAATCTGTCCAAAACAGTGCCACCTCTCCATTTCCTAGCGTGCACTTGGTCGCCACCTTGTAGACCCGCAGGCGTTGTGCACTACATCCGTGAATCTTTTGAGAATTTTTGAAGCATCATTTCATACTGGACCCAACGCCCCTACAGGAATACGAGTGTTCCGCCAAACATCGAATGGTTTCACAATAATAAGAACAAGTACAAGAATTATATAGCTTTTTTGCACGTAAGAGAATAAAAGAACATATATAAAATCATAAGAATTTGACAAGCATCAGAATATGTGATAAAATAATATTACAAATGAACATTGTTAGTCAATGGGTGTGCGCCAAATATAAATCCGTTACTGTACACGGCAACCTTGTTCTGCATTGCCCAGCAATCTAAAGTTAAGAGATATTCTCTGCAGGGGCAAAAAATAGTGCAATATTAAAACATGATATCTCTCATAAGGTTCCAATGCAAATTTAGCCTTGAAGCTAACCTCCTGAGTATCACGGAGACGTAATCTTTCCCTAATAATAAAGCACGGATTCACAATACGCTTCTTCCCATGAATTTACGCTTTCAGTTTTTTTTTCAACACGTCCATATTTTTTCTCTATATATGCAAGGTGGTACTAATCTATTTATACCTTTTTGCCAGATCACGTTCATTTTTTCGTCAAAATAAGAAGGCTAAAAAAAATTGTGCGTCCGGGATTCGAACCGGAGACCTCTTTCTTGCATCGAAGGCGCAATGCAATGACCAACTGTGACAGCTAATTGTTGTGACTGGAGTCGAGTTGTCAAATATTTCTATAAGCTCTCGCACGTGTAATTTAAAACAAAAATGAGGCTAGCCAACTCACCTTCAGGGAGCTCCCCCGGATTGGGCTTCTTTGGCCGTCCGATCGGGCCAGGTCTGGTCAACTGAGCTATCTTGACCGTCTGATCTTCACTGCTGATGAATTTCGTTTCTATCGTATGGTTTTGTTCGTTGTCCAATGACCTGTGGGCTCGTCGCAAGCCTATATTGGCTGGGTGAGGCGCCTCATGTGTAAATTGTTCACCCAATCCCCTCCCTCCCGCGCGCCGCACACCATGGGGCATGGTGCACAACCCACTCCGCCGGCACTCGTGCGCCCAATCCTCTCCCCCGCAAGAACCCTAGCCCCCTGTCGACAGCCGCCACACCCCTCGCTCCTCCTAACCCGACTCCACGCTCATTTCCTCCTCTTCCATCCTGCACATCGGTCGCCCCCTTACCCTCCCGTCCCTCCCCTCCCCTCCCCTCCCCTCTCCTTCCGCATTTCATCCATTTCGGGCGAGCTTCTCCGGCGGCGATGGCGACCGGCAGGCAAAGGGTGACCCATGGATCTGTCCAGGAGATAGAAGATGAGAGGGAGAGAGAGAAGGAAGGATATGAGGGAGAAAGAGAGAGGAAAGAGGAGATGGAGGTCCTGCTGCGGGCGGGAGAGGGCCACGGATCGGCGTTGGCCTTCGCCGGGGCTTGATCCACTCCTAGGTCCTTCCTATTCTACTTCTCCCCACATCCACAGAGTATAAGTCATGGAGCATGGGGTCGACGACGGGGGCTGGAAGCCAGGAGGGATGGCCGAGGAAGAAGGCGACAACGTGTGAGTGGCAGAGGTCGTCTCTCTGGCCATCGCCTTGTCTCCTTCACAGCGCATGGTGCAGCAGGCTGGACGGGTGGCGGGGGCGACAGTTAAGGCCACGGACGCAGCTTGGAGAGCTATGCGGAGGTCTTGACCAAATATTGTCTCTTTCTCCATGCGGCCTCCTCCCCTCGGCTCTGTATTTGTCGGTGAGGTATGCCATGTGGCTTGTTCACATTGCCTTTCCTTCTTTTTTCTTCTTCTAAGGCAATGAGGGTATGCCCCATCTTCTGCGGCCTCCTCTCCTAAGGCATATATTTTCTTTGTCTATGTGATTATTTGGGAATTTTAGCTCTATGCAGCCATTTCCCTCGATTAGTTTCAGAAAATGGCGGCAGCAGTAGGTCGAATGGTTGAAGTAGGAAGTCAATTTGGTTAGGATGCATCCAATCATTTAAAATGATGATGCAATCACAAAATGATGCATCTGAGCTGCTCTATCTGATTGTATTTTAGTAAGACGCTGTGATTTTATAGACCATGTAAATGAATTGCTTGAGGAATGTGAGATTGCATCCTTAATTTGTACCTATGTTTTTAAGGCGGTAAGGCGAGGCGAGGCGCTGGGGGGGCGCCTCACCGCCTAAGCGCTAAAGCGTAAGGCGAGGCGACGCCTTAGACACGTGCATATATAATATATGGCAGCCAATTAGGAGATTTAACAACTAGCATTAACTTAATAAATTGTACATACATATATAATAGATGGCCACCAATTAGGAGATTTAACAACTAACATTAACATATAAACTGTTACCAAAGCATAGGCCTCAAATCATCTTGTGTATATGACAGAACGGCGCCTTTGAAGTTCAGCTTCATCCTCCTCATCAATATATCGCTCCATAGCTTTAAACTTTCTAGTGTTTAAGGAATTGTGCATCTCTATCCTAATCTCCATGGATGCCTCGGGACACTTATCCGCATCACTGGAACCCCCAGAAAAGTGCTGCTTTAGCCTTCTCACTCCACCATGGACTATCTTGCCACACAATGTACACTGGAGTAAATCTTTCCTCTCTAAATCTGGCCAGAACCCATACTTCCAGGCTGGATCATCTGATGTAGCTCTTCTCCTAGGATCATTGGCTAGATCCATCAGAGCAGGTACACCTGGCTACTGTCAAAGAAAAAGAGAGAAGAGCCAAATCACTAGAGCAGCCAGATCAAGCATGGGGAAGGAGAGAAGCAGTGGTGGGGCTGCTGCCTTGTGGGTGGAGAAGCAGATCTGGGAAGAAACAGATGCAGATGAGGAGCGGGCAAGCACATCTAGCTACACTGCTGTGCATAAGAGAGGCAGCACCTAACAGTTAGTAGAGGAGCTGTGCATAACAGAGCAGGCAAGCATGGCAAGCTACACTGCTGGATGGAAGAAAGAGGAGAGGGGGAAAGGGGGGAGAAGAGAGGGCTGAATTCATACCTTGATGTGGTGCTGATCTGCTGGAAGAGGGTTGCGCCAGAGGAGGATGGGGAGGAGCTGCAGCCAGAGAGGAGGGGGAGGAACTGTGGCCGGAGGGAGGAGGCTGGCGGCTGCCGCAGATCTGAGGAAGCCTCCGTCAATGGTCCAGAGAGGAGACAGGAGAGACCTCTCGCGTCGATTCACTCTCTCTTTCCCCTTCTCATAACTGGTCGCACCTGAACCAATGTTTCCCGCGCCTGTGTTCCCGCCCAGGTCAGTTTTCCCGCCTGCAATCTCTGTTTCCCTGCCTGACAAGCTAAGGCGTCCGATTTGGTCTGAGGCGTGCAAGGCGGCGCTAAGGCGGACGCTTCAGACGCCTTACAGCCTAAGGCGGACGCCTTACACGACTGTCTAAGGCAAGGCCGACGCCCTGAGCCTGGAGGGCGCCCCGACGCCTAGGCGTCGCCTAAGCGACGGCGACGCCTTACGGACGCCTTAAAAACAGAGATTTGTACATCCATGTTCTTGCACTGTTTGCAGATTTTGGTCTTCTATATTCATCTCTTGTTGATTTTTCTAAAGCAAGATGTATATTTGTACAGGTTTCTCCTTGCCGTCGGTAGCAGCAGTGAGCATAGGGGCAGCGGTCGCAGTCGCCTGCGGAGCACAGCGGCACGTGGGCTGGTCTTGCCGCCGCCAGAGCAGAGCGAAGGGGGTCGATGCAGGGTCAAGGAGGGGCACGAGCGAGGGTCATGCCGCACGGGGAGCGCACGACATCCAGCGAGAGAAGACTTTTCCTCTTCCTGTGTCGGTGTGCACCCCTCATTGCCGCCCTGCTCGTCCTCCAGTGAGCCCTCCTCCTCTCTTTTTCCTCCCCTCCCAGCCCTCTTCTTTTCCTAACTGCTTCTCCTTTGATCTCCCCATTTTTAGTTTCTCTTTATGCTCCATTTTTAGTTTCTCTTCATGCTTTTATTTGTTGTATAGGATCAATGAAACTTGAAAGAATGGTTGATTGTGTAGGATCAATGAAACTTGAAAGAGCAGTGGAAGAAACGGAAGCATGATGTTTTGGGTGTGCACACATGTATAGTACTCGCATTTTCAGATGATTGTGAAGTTTATGGAAGAAGCATATCTGAATGCTTGCTTCAAGTGTTTCTTGCTCTAAACATGGTAACCCATGTCCTTACATGCAAGAAGCTGCTCTCAGTTACTTCTTGGCAAATGATCAGTTGATTAATTTCTTATGGCATATTATTTTTTACATGGAACTAAAAAGAACACTGGTTTTCTGAGAAAATAAGATTAGGGAAGTCACACATGTTGTTTAAATCAAGATAGCATATATGTAGCTTTACTTGCTATTTTTGCATCATGGATGCTGAAGTTCCTAGAGGTAAAGCAGAAACTTGATGCCATGTACAGCCGTGCAAGTGTGCTGTCTGATGGTCTTTAAAAATTTCTTATAGACGAATGGCTGGACTAAAATTTTCAAATCGTAATAAGCACTTGTTTTCTACAGTTGGTAGCATATATATAGCTTGCGGAGATTTCATGTAATAGACATCTAAGTTAAAACTCAGGAATCATATTATCCGTATCTTTTAAACCGTAACTCCGATTTGAACATGTTATATATGAAATTTGATTACAAAAATATGTAGAATATGAATATGAGATTATTTTTACATGTTAAGTATTTTATGTATTATTTTGGAAGAAATTTAAGTCAAACAAATGATTTTCTAAATCGTCCGTATCTTTTAAACGGTAACTCTGATTTTAACATGTTATATATGAAACTTTATTAGAAAAATGTATGGAATCTGAATATGATGTTAATTTTATCTGTTAAATATTTTTTAAATATTGTTTTGGAAGCAAACTTATAATCTATAGCACGATCTGTTTTTCTTTCGTGTCGGAGGTGATCCAGATTGCAAATAAACACCAACTATAACCATATAGGGAAAAAACATCGATTACTACACATGCATACCTCTAAAAAACATCACTAGAAAAAACAACAGATTTTTCATCGTGAGAGAGGGAGAGGGAGAGAGAGGAGAGAGGGAGAGAGAGACGCCTTAGGATTAACCACATTCAAACATGTTTTGGTTTGTGCGAACACTGAGGCCACCACCGGCGAGGGTGAGAAGGAAAATAAGCGGCAACAAAAATATGATGCCTCGCTAAAATAAAGGAGATGGGCCTATTATGGTATGGTTGCTGGGTTAAGAGCGTGCGTTATATTTTTTTTCTTCCGTTGCAACGTACGGGCTCTTTTGCTAGGAGAACAATTGTAATGTGGTATGCCATCCAGGAGCTCAATGTGTTAGGTTCTGTCCACGAGCTGCAAGAACTCGCTTAGTGCTTGAGGGCACCTGCTATGCGACACTTGCCACCATCCGTCAACAATGGCTTGTTTCACCGTTCTCTCCCATGCTCTATTCTTAACTGCCGCGAATAAGTTTGGCAGGAGGTCTTGGATTCGCTCTTTACACAACCACCAATCTGTCCAAAGCAGTACCACCTCTCCATTTCCTAGCGTGCACTTGGTCGCCATCTTGTAGACCTGCAGGCGTTGTGCACTACATTCGTGAATCTTTTGAGAATATTTGAAGCATCATTTCATACTGGACCCAACGCCCCTACAGGAATACGAGTGTTCCCCTAAACATCAAATGGTTTCACAATAATAAGAACAAGTACAAGAATTATATAGCTTTTTTTGCAGGTAAGAGAATAAAAGAACATATATAAAATCATAAGAATTTCACAAGCATCAGAATATGTGACAAAATAATATTACAAATGAACATTGTTAGTCAATGGTTGTGCGCCAAATATAAATCCGTTACTGTACACGGCAACCTTGTTCTGCATTGCCCAGCAATCTAAGGCTAAGAGATATTCTCTGCAGGGGCAAAAAATAGTGCAACATTAAAACATGATATCTCCCGTAAGGTTCCAATGCAAATTTAGCCTTGAAGCTAACCTCCCGAGTATCACAGAGGTGTAATATTTTCCTAATAATAACGGACGGATTGAATCCGTCGGGTTCACCGTCACAATACGTTTCTTCCCATGAATTTACGCTTTCAGTTTTTTTCTTCAACACGTCCATATTTTTTCTCTATATATGCAAGGTGGTACTAATCTATCTAGTTTTTTTACGAGATCACGTTCATTTTTTCATCGAAATAAGAAGGCTAAAAAAATTTGTGCGTCCGGGGTTTGAACCGGAGACCTCTTTCTTGCATCGAAGGCGCAATGCAATGACCAACTGTGATAGCTAATTGTCGTGACCAGAGTCGAGTTGTCAAATATTTCTATAAGCTCTCGCACGTGTAATTAACTATACTGGGCCTAGGCCAGCCCTTCAGCTGTTGGGCCGGTTGCACCAACGCGCCCACATAAACCATCGATGTACAAAAAATAGAGCCCACCCCATAGTATTAATATTTATGGATATTTCATGTTGAATAGTCCCACATGGATCAAATCAAATGATTTCCACCAATTTAAATTAGTTTAACAAGATTGTTTGGTGTGAGCTAATTATACGGGATCCTACATGCAAGATGAGAAGTGCTTTGCAGGCTGCATGATACAGTGAGCTAGGATATTTACAAAGTGGCCTAGGAAGCTGTGGCGCCCATGTGTGCATGCATGCAAGACACAACAACAAACTTCAACAAATGTTCGATGTAGCAAATGAACTAGCCGAAATGCGCACAATACACTTTTTCCCATGAATTTACGCAGTTTTTTAACCTATATTATTTTCGCTATCCAAGGTGGTACTATTTACATGTAATTTTATCCGTCGTTTCGTGTTGTAAGTGCATCTAGTGCCCCTTAGTGATTTTGGTGTATTGAAGACTTATAGGTTAAGGGACTAATGTGTTTGTGAGTGTACACAGGTCTATAAGTCAATGAGGAGTTTGATATTTACAGAGAAAGTCGACCCCTAAAAATGAATATCTTCAACTGAAGATTTTCGTATTCCTGAAGACTTTCGTGAAGACTTTGAAAGTGAAGAAATTGGTGTGTCGGTGAAGACTTGATATTCATACGAGGAATATGAAGCTTGAAGACTTTCGTTTTTATAGTTTTGTTTTTCTCTTTCTTGAGTCATAGGAAACACCGTACTGTTAAAGGGGGTCGAGGAAATACTAAGGAAAAAATTTCAAGTGATGCTCAACTCAAAATCCTAAACCTACCAAACCCTTCGAGTGAAGGCTTTGGAAATCTCATACAGTTCAGTCACTTTCTTCAGTAACAGAGACGAAGTTCTTCTAGTCACTGAGGAATTTGTTCTGACTGAGGAGTTAGGAATTCACCAGTGTGGATTGCCTACACAGTGAGGAACATGATAGCCCTGAGGAATTTGATAGTCAAATTTCCGACCGTTGATGTGCTACGCGCCAGCTGTCCCAAAATATCTTATCCACCTAACGGTCATATCAGACAAGGGCATTTATGTCTTATCATGTCGGGCTGCTCCCTAGGCTATAAATAGCCGCCCCCTACAACCACTAGCTGGTTGGCTGCTCCGAGAGAAACTGACACTTGTCATTTGAGAGCAACCCATCCTCTGAGGACTTTGAACGAAAATCATCGAGTGAGGAAAAACCCAAACACCTACAAACCCAAAGTGATTGAGCATCACTGAAGAGATTGATCCTGCGTGGATCCGACGCTTGTTACCTTTGAAGACTGTGCTTCTTCCAGACGGTTAAGCGTCATGGTCTAGAGCATCCAAGAGGAATTGTGGATCGCCGAGTGACCGAGTCTGTGAAGGTTTGGAAGTCGCCTGAAGACTTACCACGAGTGACTGGACGAGATCTGTGTGATCTTAGTTCAAGAAGAATACGGTGAGGACTTGGTGTCCTGAGCTGCGTGCTCAGCGACTGGGTGTCCGGGACTGCGTGTCCTCAAGTTTAAATACTCAGCCGCTCCAACCAGACGTACAACTGAGACAGCTGTTGGAACTGGTCTAACAAATCATTGTCTTCATCAACCTTACTAGTTCTATTTCCTCAACTCTTTCATTTCCTCATTACTGTGTTGAGTGATTATTCATATCTGTGTTTGAAGACTTTGACTGAAGACTTTCTCAATTTCCTCAGTTCAATTCTTCAGTCTGTTTGTCTTCATCTTGTGTTATCCTGTGTTTACGCTTTCTGTACTCTGTGCTTGTCTTCATTTCATCATGATGACTAAGTCTGTATCCTGTTATGCTTATTTCTGAGTACTTATTCCGCTGCTAGTAGTTCTTCGATAA
The DNA here is from genome assembly GCF_002162155.2 of Triticum dicoccoides. Classification (NCBI taxonomy): domain Eukaryota; kingdom Viridiplantae; phylum Streptophyta; class Magnoliopsida; order Poales; family Poaceae; genus Triticum; species Triticum dicoccoides. The sequence continues at coordinate 337,815,366 of NC_041387.1, read as the reverse complement.
GGAATTTCCTCACCGGCAAATTCCTTAGTGAAGAATTCATAAAAATCGCCTATTCACCCCCCCTCTAGTCGATATAACGCACTTTCAATTCGTATCAGAGCAAGATACTCCCTTGTTCTGTGTGATTTTGGTTTAACCACCTGGAGTTCTAGTTATGTCGACTGCAGGTATGATCAAGGTCTCCGCTGGGTGTCCTACCTTTGATGGCACGGACTACCCCTACTGGAAGAATAAGATGCGAATGCATCTTGAAGAAATTGATAACGATCTCTGGTACATTGTGGAAAATGGTGTTCCCTCAGTCACACCTTCTCTGAATGCTGCTGATGTGAAGAGATTCAAGCAACTCGATTCTCAAGTCAAGAATATCATATGTGGCCATCTGAGTAAAGGACAGTATGGTAGAGTGAGTGCTTTGGAAACTGCTAAGCTTATCTGGGATAGGCTCTCCAAAGTAAACGAAGGAGTCTCAACTCAACATGACTCTCATGTTGACGTTCTTCGCAATCTCTTCAACCGCTTCAAAACACTCGACAATGAAAATGTTCAGCAAACCTTCGATCGCCTCACTGACATCTCAAATGAGCTTCAAGCTCTTGGCGCCACTAACATCACCGACCATGAGGTGGTGAAGAAATTGCTGAGATCGCTAGATTCCTCATTTGATACTCTGGCACTGATGGTTCAAGAGCGATCTGATTACAAGTCACTTGATCCCGCTGATATTCTCGAGAGGCTAAATACTCATGAGTTCCAGCTTGCTGAAAAGAGAGATCTCTATGGTTCAAGCTATGGCAAACCACATGCCCTGAAGGCCAAAGCTGTGCCTGAATCTGAATGTGAAGACTCTGGTAGTAGCCTTGGTGATCCTGAAGAATTGAGCCAGGAGCTAGCACTGCTCGTGAAGAAGTTCCAGAAGTTCTCAAGACGTGGTCGCTTTGGAAAATCCTCAAGAAGCAGTGATTCCTCATCAAGTGACTATAAGAGAAGACTTTGCCACAAATGCAAGAAACCTGGTCACTATATTCAGGATTGTCCTTAATGGGAAAAGGAATTAAAGAAGAAGAAATACAAGGATTATAGTTCTGATAACGCTAAGAAGAAGAAGAAATCTTCAAAATCTTCATCATCAAAATCCTCGAAGTCTTCATCTCACAAGTAGAGCAGCTCCAAGAAGGCTCGGGCATTCATTGGAAAGGAAATGGACTCTGAACCTAAATCTGAGGAACATGAAGAAGAGGAGGCATCTGAGGAGTCAGAGTCTGGTGTGGCGAGTCTGGCTCTCGCTACTGCTTTCATCAGCAAGTCTATCTTCAACTCTGAAGAAATTGACCGCACCAACAAGGCTGACGAAGACAATGATGACTACGCTCCCACCTATTGCTTCATGGCAAAAGGTGCCAAGAATGATCAGCCCAAAGTCAACGAGTGGGTTCTCGATAGTGGATGTACAAATCACATGACTGGTGACAAGAATATATTGATGGATGCTCCCTTAACACCATCACATCTAAAGCATATCATCTTCGCTGACAAAGGCAAAAGTCAGGTATTGGGTCTAGGTAAGGTTGTGATCTCAAAGGATTGACACATGGACAAAGTTATGCTTGTCGAGTCCTTAGGATACAACCTCATGTCTGTCTCAATGCTTTGTGATCTCGATATGGTTGTTGTCTTTGGAAGATATCGACGTGTTGTGATCATGGAAGCTGACTATTCCAAAGTCTTCGAAGGCTTTAGGAGAGGAGATTTGTATATTGTTGATTTCTCTACAGGACCACAACCAGCAATGTGCTTACTTGCAAAAGCTTCAGAAGGCTGGCTATGGCATCGACGACTTGGTCATGCTGGCATGAGGAATCTAAACACGCTTGCGAAGAAGAAGCATGTCATTGGCATTGAGAATGTCAAATTCCTCAAGGATCACTTATGTGGAGCTTGTGAAGCTGGAAAGATGACCAAGGCCAAGCATCCAGCGAAGACTATCATGACCACTACTCGTCCATTCGAATTGCTTCACATGGATCTCTTTGGTCCTAATCATTATTCTGTTGTTTCGAATGATGCATATCTATATGGCTTTGTTATTGTTGATGACTATTCTCGTTACACATGGGTATACATTGTCACTTACAAACATGAAGTGCAGGAAATCTTCAAACGATTTTCCTCGAGGGCTTCAACCAACTTTGGTGTGAAGATCAAGCACATGTGAACTGACAATGGGACTGAGTTCAAGAATTTCGGTCTTGATGGCTATCTTGATGAACTTGGTATTACACATGAGTTATCTGCTCCTTATACTCCTCAGCAGAATGGCGTCGTGGAGCGCAAGAACAGAACCCTCGCTGAAATGGCTCGCACTATGCTTGATGAATACAAAACGCCTCGTCGTTTTTGGATTGATGCAATTGATACTGCGTGCCACATTATCAATCGGGTATATCTTCACAAATTCTTCAAGAAGACTGCCTATGAACTCCTCACTGACAAGAAACCCAATATGAGTTACTTAAAAGTCTTCGGTGCTATATGTTGGATTAGAGATCCTCATCACAATGCTAAATTTGCACCAAAAGCACATGAAGGTTTTATGCTTGGTTACGAAAAGGACTCGCACACCTACAGAGTCTTCAACAACGTTCTTCACAAGGTTGTTGAAATTGTAAATGTGCGGTTCGATGAAACTAATGGCTCGCAAAGAGAGCACCTACCTTCTGTGATAGATGAACAAGAACCTGAGGATTCTATCAAGTTCAAGGCTACTGAGGATGTTATTCCTACCAAAGAATCTATTGAAGAATTCATTCCAGAACATGAAGAAAATCGAGCTGGTGCACCTGATGAAAATGCTGAAGAAAATGGTGCTGAAGAAAATGCTGATCAAATTCCTCAACGACAACCAGCTCATCCTCGCATTGCAAAATAAGTGCAAGTTGAAAAGATCATCGATGACATTCGAGCGCCAGGTCCTCTCACACGCTCAAAAGCTTCACATTTATCTAACTTTTATGGGCACTATGCTTTTGTCTCTATCACAGAGCCCACTAAGGTAGATGAAGCATTTCTGGAGCCTGAGTGGATTCAGGCCATGCAAGAAGAATTACATCAGTTCGAGCTCAACAATGTCTGGGAACTGGTCAAACGTCCAGATCCTCGCAAGCATAATATCATCGGCACAAAGTGGATCTACCGCAACAAGCATGATGAAAATGGCCTTGTGGTGAGAAATAAGGCACGACTTGTAGCTCAAGGCTACACACAGGTTGAAGGAATTGATTTCGATGAAAATTTTGCACCTGTTGCTAGACTTGAGGCTATTCGCATATTACTTGCTTATGCTAACCATCATAATATTATCTTACAACAAATGGATGTGAAAAGTGCATTCCTCAATGGTAAGCTTGAGGAAGAAGTATATGTTGCTCAACCCCCAGGTTTTGAAGATCCAAAGAATCCTGACAAAGTCTTCAAACTTAACAAGGCCCTGTATGGCCTCAAGCAGGCCCCTCAGGCGTGATATGACACTTTGAAGGAATTCTTCATGAAGAATGGCTTCACACCCGGTTCACTTAACCCTACTCTCTTTACTAAATCTTATGATGGTGAACTATTTGCGTGCCAAATATACGTTGATGATATTATCTTTGGCTGTACTGACCAATGTTATAGTGATGAATTTGCCTATATGATGAGTAAAGAATATCAAATGTCTATGATGGGAGAGTTGAAATTCTTTTTAGGTCTTCAAATTCGTCAACAGCATAATGGTATATTCATATCTCAGGAGGAATACCTCAAGGAAGTTCTGAGGAAATTCGGCATGCAAGACTGCAAAGGCGTCAAAATTCCTATGCCCACAAATGGCCATCTATGCACTGATGAAAATGGTATTGACTTCGATCACAAGGTATACCGCTCCATGATTGGCTCGTTATTGTACTTATGTGCATCTAGGCCAGATATAATGCTTAGTGTTTGCATGTGTGCCCGATTTCAAGTTGCACCGAAGGAATCACACCATAAGGCTGTGAAGCATATTCTTTGATATCTAGCTCACACACCAACACTAGGATTATGGTACCCCAAGGGCTCTACTTTTGATCTCATTGGATATTCTGACTCTGACTATGCTGGTGATCGTGTGGACCGCAAGTCAATATCTGGTACTTATCATTTCCTCGGACGATCCTTCGTCTGTTGGTCCTCGAAGAAAGAGAACTGCGTATCACTGTCTACTGCAGAGGCTGAGTACATTGCTACTGGTTCTTGCTGTGCTCAACTGCTATGGATGAAGCAAACCCTCAAGGACTACGGCATCAACGTGAAGAATGTGCCTCTCCTCTGTGACAATGAGAGTGCTATCAAGATTGCTCACAACCCAGTTCAGCACTCGGAGACAAAGCACATACAGATTCGTCATCATTTTCTTCGTGATCATGTGTTGAAGGGCGACATCTCCATCGAGCACGTGAAGACTGAAGAACAGCTAGCCGATATCTTCACAAAGCCCTTGGATGAGAAGAGATTTAGCAAGTTGTGGTGTGAGCTAAATATCTTAGAATTTTCGAATGTTCTTTGAAAAAGGACACACATTCTGACACTTATGCAAAATTGATGACTTAGATGTGCAACACATGAAGAAACGTTTTTCTTCAATAAATGAAGAATGACACTCTAAGTGTGAAGAAATTAATGAAGAATTTGATTCTCAGAACCCTACGACAATTTTACGTGGTGTCTGAAATCATCATTCTTATATGGTGGGTCACGCCACCACCAAAGTTGAAAATCTTCATTTTTGAAATTCCTCAGTTTTTGAAATTCTTCAGTTTTTCAAATTCTTCAACTTT
>NC_041387.1:337796113-337810240 GCF_002162155.2 Triticum dicoccoides | reverse complement strand
CAGCATTCACTTATTGCTATTTCTTCAAGTTGCATTTTTCTGCTAGGTGAATGTGATCGGACCCTTCCCCCTCTATGCTATACTCAACCCAATCTATTCACAAATTCTTCATGTGCGTTCTATTTGAAACTCGTTCAAAATCTTCACTGTGTCTTTGACAGCTGAAGAATTTGCGAACGGAACTTTAAAACTAATCTTATCCAAAATTTTCGGTTTTACCGCTCAATCCGTTCCGGATCCCACGATAGACTTATCTATTCACCCACGATCTAACACGATCTCCACTCCACAGTACGTGGGTGACACATGTCAAGCGAAGGAGAAGGGTCAGGGGCAGGTTCGTCCAAAATCTTCCGGCGAACAGTTTTTCACTGCGACTATAAATATCCCCTCATCCCTTCCTCACTTCCTTTACTCCGCTCGACCGCTCTCTCTCTCTCGCTCGAGCTCCTCAAACCCTAGCGCCACCGCTAGTCCATCGTCGCCGGTGAGGAAGAGCTTCACTGCCTCGACCTCGTCGCCGTCGTACTCGCGCCGACCGCGGAAATCTTCACTCCGCCACCGCCGTAGCTGTCTTCCTCCGCCAAGTTAGGGCGTGGAAGATCTACATCGACGAACTTCACAGTTCTACTTCTTAGTTCGTCGTGTTCTTCACACAGGATAACTAAAAGTTACATTTACTACCCCTTTTGATTCAAAATTTCACAACAAAATCTTCGAAGGTGTTTTATTCTTCAAATCCTCACACACAAAACACCTCGCTAGTCATCTGTTCTTGATTCGTTTCTCTAAGCATCATTTTTCTTCAAGATTTCTCAATTGTGTGGATCTTCGATCTATACAACTCTGGAACCTAAGACAAAGAACGCTTAGTGAAACTCTTCAAGGCTCATCTGGTTAAAATTCCTCAAACTTGTTCTTTTTGAAAAACCTTCTGAGAACGCATATGACCTCTCCAAATTCCTCGCAACTATACTCTGTTCACAGGTACTCATGTCCGCTGCTGAATCACTAGGTTCTCATCAACTTAACTCATTTGCAGCGTTCCTCGAATAAAAGTTGCACACTTCTTCAGAAAATTCGATTGTTCAAATTCCTCATCTGAAGAATATGGCTGATCGTAAAAGGCCGCAGAAAGGAGGAAAGAAGCCAGAGGTCATGACTGCTTTTGAAATCCCTGAGGACCTCTATGATGATTATTGCACACCTGATGAGGCTAAGTATGGAAAAGAAACCAAAACTCAGCGCAAGGTGCGCATACAGAAGATTGAACGGAGATGGGCAAGAGAATGGAGGGAGTACAAATATGTGACTCCAAAGTATATGAAGAAATTCGCACTTAATCCTCCATGCCCAAGAGCTCCATTGGCACCTGGCCAAAGAGCTGACCCCACCAGCATCAAGCGTGGTGAGGATTTTCCTGAAGAATGGGCCAAGCGCCAAGCTAAGTTGGCGAGACAAGCTAAAGAAGCAGTGAGGAAATTCAATGAAGACTCTGCTGCTGCTACTGCCACTGAGGCCTCTGTCAAGCCAAAGAAATCAATGGCAAAGAAGCCTGCTCACAAGCCAAGTGCTTCACTAACTATGCCCTCACAGACAAGTTCCTCAGCAATGCCCTCACGGCCAGATTCTTCAAAGCCCTCAGGCCAGTACCAACCACTGCTCCTCCTCAAAAGTCCTCAGCTGCTCCGACAAAGTCCTCAACACCTGTACATCTGGCTACATGCCAAAGGACAACATGCATCTCTATTGCCTCTGGTGCCTCAGCAAGTTCCTCAGCTGCACCAAAATCTTCATCAGGCCCCACTCTTGTGGCGCCCCCGATTCAATCGTACACTAATCATGCACGCAAATGTGTACGATCAAGATCAGGGACTCACGGGAAGATATCACAACACAACTCTAAAACATAAATAAGTCATACAAGCATCATAATACAAGCCAGGGGCCTCGAGGGCTCGAATACAGGTGCTCGATCATAGACGAGTCAGCGGAAGCAACAATATCTGAGTACAGACATAAGTTAAACAAGTTTGCCTTAAGAAGGCTAGCACAAACTGGGACACAGATCGAAAGAGGCGCAGGCCTCCTGCCTTGGATCCTCCTAAACTACTCCTGGTCGTCATCAGCGGGCAGCACGTAGTAGTAGGCACCTCCAGTGTAGTAGGGGTCGTCGTCGACGGTGGCGTCTGGCTCCTGGACTCCAGCCTCTGGTTGCGATAACCAGAAGGAAAGGAAAGGGGAGAAAAAGGGGAAGAAAGCAACCGTGAGTACTCATCCAAAGTACTCGCAAGCAAGGAACTACACTACATATGCATGGGTATATGTGTAAGAAGGCCATATCAGTGGACTGAACTGCAGAATGCCAGAATAAGAGGGGGATAGCTAATCCTGTCGAAGACTACGCTTCTCGCAACCACCGTCTTGCATCAAGCAGAAGAGAGTAGATTGAAGTCCTCCAAGTAGCATCTCATAGCATAATCCTACCCGGCGATCCCCTCCTCATATCCCTGAGGTAGAGCGACCACCGGTTGTATCTGGCACTTGGAAGGGTGTGTTTTATTAAGTATCCGGTTCTAGTTGTCATAAGGTCAAGGTACAACTCCAAGTCGTCCTGTTACCGAAGATCACGGCTATTCGAATAGATTAACTTCCCTGCAGGGGTGCACCAACTTACCCAACACGCTTGATCCCATTTGGCCGGACACACTTTCCTGGGTCATGCCCGGCCGCGGAAGATCAACACGTCGCAGCCCCACCTAGGCAAAACAGAGAGGCCAGCACGCCGGTCTAAACCTAAGCGCACAGGGGTCTGGGCCCATCGCCCATAGCACACCTGCATGTTGCGAGGGCGGCCGGAAGCAGAACTAGCCCCCTTAATACAAGAGCAGGCTTACGTTCCAATCCGGCGCGCGCCGCTCCGTCGCTGACGTCTGAAGTGCTTCGGCTGATACCACGACGTCGGGATACCCATAACTACTCCCACGTAGATGGTTAGTGCGTATAGGCTCGTAGCCAACTCAGATCAAATACCAAGATCTCGTTAAGCGCGTTAAATATCCGCGAACGCCAACAGGGCCAGGCCCACCTCTCTCCTAGGCGGTCTCAACCTGCCCTGCCGCTCCGCCACAAAGATCCACACAGAGGGCTGTCGGGACAAAGGTCCTTTCAGCCCCCAATCCGTGAATCACTCGCGGGTACTCTTCGAGCTGACCCGACTTTAGTCACCATCTGTATAGTATGTATGTATGTATGGTATATACCCGTGATCACCTCCCAAGTGATCACGGCCCGATAGTATAGCAAGGCAGACTGACAAGAATGTAGGGCCAATGATGATAAACTAGCATCCTATACTAAGCATTTAGGATTGCAGGTAAGGTATCAATAGATGTAGCAACAATGTCAGGCTATGCATCAGAATAGGATCAACTGAAAGCAGTAACATGCTACACTACTCTAATGCAAGCAGTATAGAGTAGAATAGGCGATATCTGGTGATCAAGGGGGGGGGGCTTGCCTAGTTGCTCTGGCAAGAGAGAGAGGTCGTCAACTCCGTAGTCGAACTGGGCAGCAGCAGCGTCGGTCTCGTAGTCTACCGGAGAGAAGAGGGGGAAGAAACAATGAATACAATGCAAACAAATGCATATCGAGGCATGACATGACAAGTAACGATGCTAGGTGTGCCCAATCGCGGTAGTAGGTGATACCGACGAAGGGGGGAAACATCCGGGACAGTATTCCCGGTGTTTCGCGTTTTCGGACAGATAAACCGGAGGGGGAAAGTTGCGTGTTTGGTATGTTAGGGGTGCGTGGCGGACGAACGGACCGCGTATCCGGATTCGTCTCGTCGTTCTGAGCAACTTTCATGTTGAAAATATTTTAATCCGAGTTACGGATTAAAAGATATGATTTTCTAAAGATTTTATTAATTTCTGAAATTTAATTAATTATTTAATTAATTCGAAAATGGATTTATGACGTCAGCATGATGTCGTGCTGACGTCAGCAGTCAGCGTTGACCGTTTGACCTGGTCAACCTGACATGTGGGTCCCGTGGGACCCACCTGTCATACACTGTTAGGTTTAATTAGGGTTTAGTTTAATCCTAATTATAGTTTAATTAAAATTAACTAGTTAATTAAATTAATTAAACCGGATTAATTAACTTAATTAATTCATTAGTTAATTAATTAATTAATAATTAATTTTATTAATCATTTTTATTTTTATTTAATAATTTTATTTTTTTAATTCTCCTTTTTAAAAAAAACCGTTCTGGGGTGGGGCCAACTTGTCATAGGGCCAATGGCCTTATCGGCCATGGGTGCTAACGGGTGCTGGGCGCTGGGCGCCGCCCGAATGCAGGGCCGATGTGCGGGCGGCCGCCGTGGGCGACGGCCGGTGGCGGCGTCAGGAGGCGGAGCCGGGAGGGCCACTAGGCGACGTCGTGGCCTCGCGGGGCACCGGCGCGCGGCAGCAGAGGCCGGTGCGGTGCGGCCCGGTGCGAGGCACCACGGCGAGCAGGAGCGGGGGGCGCGGGGCGCGGCCAGTGCGAGCGCGCGCACGATGGCGCGGGACGCGACCGGCGCGTGCGGTGGAGGTCAAGGCCGGGCTTGGTCGACGCGGGTGTGCGGCCAGGGCGCGCGTGGGCGATGGCCACCGCGGGGCGCAGGAGCCGAGATGGGGCGGACAGCGCACGGAGAGTACGAAGGACGAGGGAGAGGGGAGGTCGGTGCCTCACCGCGGGTCTGTAGGGCACGGGCAGCGGGGGTCGAGGAGGAGGCGGAGACGAACGATGCGGGGGAGGGGATCCGGCGAGGAAGCAGTCCGGCAAGGCCTTCGGGTGGCGGCGAAGTCGAGATCCGGCGAGGGATTCCGAGGAACGGCGGGGTCCAGGGCGACGGTGTCGGGGAGCCGGCCGACGACGGTGCTCGGGGCGACGATGGGGTTCGATCCGGGCGGCGGCGAGGGGCGCAGGGGGGGGCGACGCGGTGGCGTCTGGTGGCGGCGGGGACAGGCGACGCCGGCGAGGCGTGTGGCGGCGATGGCAGGGGGGTCGGGGTGGTTCGGTCCCGATCCGATCTGGATCGGGAGGGGGAGCGAGTGGGAGGGGCGAGTGGCGGACGGGGTGGTTAGGGTTTCGGGGTCTCACCGGTGGGGGGGAATAAGGAGAGAGTGGGGGTGTCGGCCGGGGCCTGGTGGTGGCCCAGTGGGGCCTGTGGTCAGCTGGGCCGAAGCCCAGGGGGGTTCCTCTTCTTCTTTTTCTTTTTGGTTTTCTGTTTTTCTTTCCTTTTGTATTTTCTTTTATTATTTCTTTTCTGTTTAAATCATTTAATCCATTTAGCCATTTTATAAAAATATGTCTATTGCACTATAATTACCTTTGTAATATTCGTCAACCACCGAACAATTTTATTTTAAATTTTTGAAAACTTTTATTGTTTTCATCAATTTGAATTTTGAATTTGAACGGTTTCGAATTATTGCGAGGATAGCAACAGTAATCGGGATGACGTGCCATGATTAGCGTGGGATTACTGTAGCAAGATTATCCGGGCGTTACAAATCTCCTCCACTACAAGAAATCTCGTCCCGAGATTTTAGGAGGTAGAAGGAAACAGTGCGGTGTATTCATCACGCAGGCGATCCTCGCGTTCCCAGGTGGCTTCGTCTTCAGAGTGATTCGACCACTGGACCTTGAGGAACTTGATCGCCTTCTGGCGTGTGCGGCGTTCAGCTTGGTCGAGAATGCGGACCGGATGCTCTTTATAGGAGAGGTCCTGTTGCAATTCGAGCACTTCATGGTCCACTGCTCAGATTGGGTCCTTGAAGCAGCGTCGGAGTTGTGACACGTGGAACACATCGTGAACCTGAGAAAGGTTCGACGGAAGCTCCAGTTGATATGCCACTTTTCCACGCCTTTCCAGAATAGTGAATGGGCCAATATAGCGAGGAGCTAGCTTGCCCTTGATCCCGAAGCGGTGAGCACCCTTCATTGGTGTAACGCGAAGATAGGCCTTTTCGCCAGGTTGATAGACCAGGTCTTTATGATGACGGTCATACTGACTCTTCTGACGTGACTGAGCACTCTTGAGATTCTCGCGAATAATGCGGACTTGTTCTTCGGCATGTTGGATAATATCCGGACCGAAGAGTGGATGTTCCCCAGTTTCTGACCAGTTCAGAGGGGTTCGGCACTTTCGTCCATATAACACTTCGAAGGGGGCCATCTTCAGACTAGCTTGATAGCTATTATTATAAGAGAACTCAGCATATGGAAGAGATTCCTCCCATTTCTTGCCGAAGGAAATAACACAAGCTCGAAGCATGTCTTCGAGAAGTTGGTTGACACGTTCAACTTGCCCTTGTGACTGAGGATGAAAAGCAGTGTTGAAAGACAGATGAGTGCCCATAGCTTCTTGGAAACTTGCCCAGAATCTTGAAGTGAATAAGCTGCCACGGTGTGAACTGATTACCAATGGAATACCGTGAAGCGAGACAATTCTGGTCATGTAGAGGTTTGCCAGCTGACTAGCAGTGATCATTTCCTTGATAGCCAGAAAATGTGCAACTTTAGAAAGTCGGTCAATGACGACAAGAATAGCATCATTACCCTTTTGCGATTTGGGAAATCCAGTAACGAAGTCCATCTCGACATGGTCCCATTTCCATTCAGGAATAGATATAGGTTGCAGAGTTCCAGCAGGCCTTTGATGTTCTGCTTTGATACGACGACAAACGTCACATTCAGCAACATAACGAGCAATGTCTTGCTTCATGTTAGACCACCAGAATCTCTGGCGGATGTCTTGGTACATCTTTGTACTACCAGGGTGGATACATAGAGGCGTATCATGAGCTTCTTTCATAACCTCCTGAGTCATATTCAGGTTTTCCTTCTTACACGGCACCACTAGGCGGCCTTTGAAGTACAAGGCGCCATCATCAGCAATAGTGAAGGATGAGGGACTTCCTTCTTTGAGGTCTTGCTTAACCTTGTAGACTTCAGAGTCAAATCCCTGCATTGTCTTTATGGTGCCCACGAGATCGGGTTCAACAGCCAGGGTATAGAGGGATCCCTGGGAAACAACACGGAGATTCATCTTGCGGAACTCCGGAGGAGGGGGAGCGAGTGCACCCGGAGGAACAATATGGAGGTTTAGCTTTCTGAATTCTTCAACAAGTGAGGGCTGAACTTTGTGAACCTGGAGGTGGTTGCAGTAAGACTTGCGGCTCAAGGCATCAGCCATTACATTAGCCTTGCCTGGGGTATAGGAAATACCCAAATCAAAGTCTGCAACAGTCTCCATCCATCTCTGCTGACGGAGATTCAGGTCTGGCTGAGTAAACAGATACTTCAGACTTTGGTGGTCAGTGAAGATCTCGCAACGATTACCGAGTAGGTAATGTCGCCACTGTTTTAGCGCATGAATGACAGCAGCAAGTTCGAGGTCGTGAACTGGGTAGTTCTCTTCGTGAGGGCGCAATTGCCGAGAGGCATAAGCAACCACTTTGCTCTCTTGCATTAGGACACAGCCTAGTCCTTGACGGGAAGCGTCGCAGTAAATGATGAAGTCCTTCTTAGTATCAGGAGGAGCTAGTACTGGGGCAGAAGTCAACTTGTCCTTGAGTGCCTGGAAACTTTCCTGACATTTATCTGTCCATTGGAACTTGACGCCCTTATGCAATAGGTTAGTCAGAGGCCTGACAATCTTGGAGAAGTTCTCGACGAATCGACGGCAGTAGCTGGCGAGACCGAGAAAACTTCTGACTTGCTTAACGTTCTTCGGAGGAGTCCAATCAAGAATAGCCTGGACTCGTTCAGGGTTGATGGCAATACCATCTTTAGAGATGACATGCCCGAGATAGGTTACTTCGGGAAGCCAGAATTCACATTTGGAGAACTTGGCATAAAGTTGATGCTCTCGTAGCTTTTCCAGCACAAGACGAAGATGTTCAGCATGTTCTTCTTCACTCTTGGAAAATATCAGGATATCATCCAGATAAACCACGACGAACTTGTCGAGGTAATCCATGAATATATAGTTCATCAGGCGAGAGAAGGTGGCTGGAGCATTGGTCAAGCCGAAAGACATGACGGTGTACTCGTATGAACCATAACGAGTCACAAATGCGGTCTTGGGGATATCCTCCTTACGAACACGGATCTGGTGGTAACCCAACCTCAAGTCGAGTTTAGAGAACACTGATGAACCAGCCAATTGATCATACAGATCATTGATCCGAGGAAGAGGATACTTATTCTGAATGGTAGCTTGGTTTATAGGACGGTAGTCTTGGACCAATCGGTTTGTCCCATCTTTCTTCTTGACAAAGAGAGAAGGTGCTCCCCAAGGAGAGCAACTTGGGCGAATGAAACCACTTCGAAGAGATTTATCGATTTCCTCCTTAAGCTTAAGGAGTTCATGCGGCGGCATCTTGTAGGGTCGCTTGGCTATAGGAGTGGTGCCTGGTTTCAAGTTGATGACGAATTCGACAGCTCTAGCAGGGGGAATCCCTGGGAGTTCTTCAGGAAAGACGTCTAGGAATTCACGCACGACGGGAATGTTTTCAATGCCCTCAAGTGGTGCAGCATTCAATGCATTTAAGGCATAAAGTCTGGCCTCGGCATTCCGAACCAGATGAGCATCGTAGCTAATTATCTCATCAGAAGGGTGTAGCAGATGGACGGTCTTGGTGGCGCAAACGATAGAAGCAGTATGCGCCTTTAACCAATTCATTCCCAGAATGAGGTCAATGCTACAAGACTTTAGTACGATGGGTGAGACAAGGAATTCCAGTCCTTCGATTTCAACGGGGACATCGTTGCAAATCATGGAGGTTCGACATTGGCCCGCAGGCGTGTGTACTAATAGTGAAGCATTCATGTCTTCACTTTTAATGCCATGCATGAATGCGAAATCTTCAGACATGAATGAATGCGATGCACCAGTATCAAATAAAACGGATGCTGGTACTGAATTTACGAGGAGTGTACCCATCACAGTAGCAGGCTGGTCTTGAGCTTCATTCAGATCAATGTGGTTGGCATGAACACGGCCATAAGACTTGGCATTGTTGTTGCGGGCCTGGTTGTTTCCACGGCCAGCGGCTGGAAGGGCCAGTTGATTCTGATTCTGAATGCAATCCCTAGCACGGTGACCTGGTTGACCACACTTGTAGCACAGGCCATTATTGGGAGTGGGAACAGGAGCTTGGGGTGGCGGAGCTGGAAGCCTTGGCAGCCTAGTTGGAGCAGTAGGCAGACGAGGTGCAGCGTAAGACTGCCTGGGGGCTGGTGCATTTGGACGGTACATGCTGTTCGGGATCCATATCTTACGCTTCTGCGAGGGCGGGCCCGAAGATGAGCCCGTGTCACGGTTGCGCCTTTGAAAGCTTTGGTGTTCTTGTAGACCAGTCTCAACATTGATGGCCTTATTCACCAAGGTGGCGAAATCAGCAAAGTCGTGCACTAGAAGTGCGAGCTTGATGTCAGCTTGAAGGCCGTCACGGAACTTCTCCTGCCTACGTGCATCAGTTGCAATGTCCTCTTCAGCATAGCGAGACAAGTCCAGAAACTCTCGCTGATAAGCTTCAACAGTCTTGTTGCCTTGGGTGAGGTTGCGAAACTCACGCTTCTTCCGGTCCATGACTCCTTGTGGGATGAAGCGGGCACGGAAAGCAGCCTGGAAGTCTGGCCAGGTGATGATTGTTCCAACTGGCAGAGTACGCCTGTGGCTGTCCCACCATTGAGCTGCGGGTCCCTTCAGGAAGAAGGAAGCAAAAGTGACATAGCTGGCAGGGGCTACATCAGCAGACTCCATATCATAGGTGATGTCACGGAGCTAGTCATCAGCATCCAGTGGCTGGGTTGAGCTGCGGTACACACTTGGGTTGAGGCGTATGAAATCCTGCAGAGTTGTTGTGTTTGGATGCTGGTTCATATTGGGGCGAGGAAACTGAGCCATCACGTTTTCCATGAACTGGCGATTCATCTCAAGCTGTTGGATCATACCAGCCATGTACTCAGGCGGTGGTGGGAAGTTGCCACCACGACCACGACCAGCTGGTCTAACGATCCTGCTAGTATATAACAGGGGTAGCTCAGTATCGAGAAATTTGCATAGACAAGAATCATTCATGATGAAACATGCATAATGAAAGGAGCACGACAGATACCACATAGATAGTCGGCATAACTTACAAAAGGGGTCGGACATAGAGTTCAGTACACAGAGTTCAGTACATAGACTAAGCCATCATAGGTGGCACGCAGGCTCGCGAATGCATCTAATACTAATGAGCAAGACTACATCAGTCCCAGGAGGTACTGTGAAGGTAGCTGTAACCTGACAGCTGGTAGTGAGGCAACGGATAGTCCTCCACGTCAGTGGCCTGGGGGCCGCGGATACTCTGGTGTAGAACCCGACGCTCAGGTGGCAGAAGAGGACCAAGTGCGGGAGAGTAGCCTCCCACCTCTGGCCATCCGACACCATGGGGCATCACGGTCCTGGCTGGGTAGATCGCAGAACGCGGCAGCTGTCCAGACCGGACAAAGGGGTGCAACCGCGTCAGAGCCCTGTAAAGGTGCTGACGAGTGGTGTACAACTCGTGGCGAAGAGCTCTGTTAGCTTGGTCCAACCCATCAGCATGCAGAACCAGGCGCTGATGGTGGAAGGGCTCTCGGGTGACGGTGGAGTAGGTGGCAGTGTAGTATCCCTCCGCGCCAACGTCAGATGCGATAGGAATGTGTCTGAAAGGGGAAGTGTCCAACGCCTGATACTCTCCACGAAGACGTGTCAGAGCAGCATGAGCAGCATCGTGGACTGCCATCTCGATGGTCACTCCAACACCATGAGCAGTGTGCAGCACGGTAGTGGACTCATACCCCCGAGAGTAGAGATGGACGATGGCACGGTACTGCTCCTGGTTAAAGTCCTGGTACTCCTCGTAGACGGTGTACTCAGGGTGCCAGCGATAACCCAGATAGGTCATCATATCAGCTAGCACAGCAGGTGATCCTGAGGCACCAATGGCCGCAGTGTGGCGCACGACCTGCCTCGTGGGTTCCATCTGAAAACAAAGATGTTTCAATGGAGTCAAATGACAACATGGGCACTATTCAAAATGCTATCCTACAGAATAACTATGGCTTATCCAACTTCGGGGTGAACGTGGTAACGGGATCCTAATGTTAGAGTTAGTAAATTCGTTTAACCCGAGTAGAAAAGAGTTCAGAGTCCCAGAGTAAAGGTCGAGGAGTAAAAGATCCTAGTACCACCCGATGGCGACGTGGGCCCGTAAGGCACACAGCCAAGTTAGTAAAAGTTTTTGTAATGTCTAGACTCGACTTCGGCCAAGGAGTGTGGAAGGGGGATTCCTACAGGCAGTCGGCTCTGATACCAACTTGTGGCGCCCCCGATTCAATCGTACACTAATCATGCACGCAAATGTGTACGATCAAGATCAGGGACTCACGGGAAGATATCACAACACAACTCTAAAACATAAATAAGTCATACAAGCATCATAATACAAGCCAGGGACCTCGAGGACTCGAATACAGGTGCTCGATCATAGACGAGTCAGCGGAAGCAACAATATCTGAGTACAGACATAAGTTAAACAAGTTTGCCTTAAGAAGGCTAGCACAAACTAGGACACAGATCGAAAGAGGCGCAGTCCTCCTGCCTGGGATCCTCCTAAACTACTCCTGGTCGTCATCAGCGGGCAGCACGTAGTAGTAGGCACCTCCAGTGTAGTAGGGGTCGTCGTCGACGGTGGCGTCTGGCTCCTGGACTCCAGCCTCTGGTTGCGACAACCAGAAGGAAAGGAAAGGGGAGAAAAAGGGGAAGAAAGCAACCGTGAGTACTCATCCAAAGTACTCGCAAGCAAGGAACTACACTACATATGCATGGGTATATGTGTAAGAAGGCCATATCAGTGGACTGAACTGCAGAATGCCAGAATAAGAGGGGGATAGCTAATCTTGTCGAAGACTACGCTTCTCGCAACCACCGTCTTGCATCAAGCAGAAGAGAGTAGATTGAAGTCCTCCAAGTAGCATCTCATAGCATAATCCTACCCGGCGATCCCCTCCTCATATCCCTGAGGTAGAGCGACCACCGGTTGTATCTGGCACTTGGAAGGGTGTGTTTTATTAAGTATCCGGTTCTAGTTGTCATAAGGTCAAGGTACAACTCCAAGTCGTCCTGTTACCGAAGATCATGGCTATTCGAATAGATTAACTTCCCTGCAGGGGTGCACCAACTTACCCAACACGCTTGATCCCATTTAGCCGGACACACTTTCCTGGGTCATGCCCGGCCGCGGAAGATCAACACGTCGCAGCCCCACCTAGGCAAAACAGAGAGGCCAGCACGCCGGTCTAAACCTAAGCGCACGGGGGTCTGGGCCCATCGCCCATAGCACACCTGCACGTTGCGAGGGCGGCCGGAAGCAGAACTAGCCCCCTTAATACAAGAGCAGGCTTACGTTCCAATCCGGCGCGCGCCGCTCCGTCGCTGACGTCTGAAGTACTTCGGCTGATACCACGACGTCGGGATACCCATAACTACTCCCACGTAGATGGTTAGTGCGTATAGGCTCGTATCCAACTCAGATCAAATACCAAGATCTCGTTAAGCGCGTTAAATATCCGCGAACGCCGAACAGGGCCAGGCCCACCTCTCTCCTAGGCGGTCTCAACCTGCCCTGCCGCTCCGCCACAAAGATCCAGACAGAGGGCCATCGGGACAAAGGTCCTTTCAGCCCCCAATCCGTGAATCACTCGCGGGTACTCTTCGAGCTGACCCGACTTTAGTCACCATCTGTATAGTATGTATGTATGTATGGTATATACCCGTGATCACCTCCCAAGTGATCACGACCCGATAGTATAACAAGGCAGACTGACAAGAATGTAGGGCCAATGATGATAAACTAGCATCCTATACTAAGCATTTAGGATTGCAGGTAAGGTATCAATAGATGTAGCAACAATGTCAGGCTATGCATCAGAATAGGATCAACTGAAAGCAGTAACATGCTACACTACTCTAATGCAAGCAGTATAGAGTAGAATAGGCGATATCTGGTGGTCAAGGGGGGGGGGCTTGCCTGGTTGCTCTGGCAAGAGAGAGAGGTCGTCAACTCCGTAGTCGAACTGGGCAGCAGCAGCGTCGGTCTCGTAGTCTACCGGAGAGAAGAGGGGGAAGAAACAATGAATACAATGCAAACAAATGCATATCGAGGCATGACATGACAAGTAACGATGCTAGGTGTGCCCAATCGCGGTAGTAGGTGATACCGACGAAGGGGGGAAACATCCGGGACAGTATTCCCGGTGTTTCGCGTTTTCGGACAGATAAACCGGAGGGGGAAAGTTGCGTGTTTGGTATGTTAGGGGTGCGTGGCGGACGAACGGACCGCGTATCCGGATTCGTCTCGTCGTTCTGAGCAACTTTCATGTTGAAAATATTTTAATCCGAGTTACGGATTAAAAGATATGATTTTCTAAAGATTTTATTAATTTCTGATATTTAATTAATTATTTAATTAATTCGAAAATGAATTTATGACGTCAGCATGACGTCATGCTGATGTCAGCAGTCAGCGTTGACCGTTTGACCTGGTCAACCTGACATGTGGGTCCCGTGGGACCCACCTGTCATACACTGTTAGGTTTAATTAGGGTTTAGTTTAATCCTAATTATAGTTTAATTAAAATTAACTAGTTAATTAAATTAATTAAACCGGATTAATTAAGTAATGAATTAATTAAGTTAATTAATTAATTAATAATTAATTTTATTAATCATTTTTATTTTTATTTAATATTTTTATTTTTTTAATTCTCCTTTTAAAAAAAACCGTTCTGGGGTGGGGCCAACTTGTCATAGGGCCAATGGCCTTATCGGCCATGGGTGCTAACGGGCGCTGGGCGCCGCCCGAATGCAGGGGCCGATGTGCGGGCGGCCGCCGTGGGCGACGGCCGGTGGCGGCGTCAGGAGGCGGAGCCGGGAGGGCCACTAGGCGACGTCGTGGCCTCGCGGGGCACCGGCGCGCGGCAGCAGAGGCCGGTGCGGTGCGGCCCGGTGCGAGGCACCACGGCGAGCAGGAGCG
>NC_041387.1:337771256-337795471 GCF_002162155.2 Triticum dicoccoides | reverse complement strand
GCGTCTGGTGGCGGCGGGGACAGGCGACGCTGGCGAGGCGTGTGGCGGCGATGGCAGGGGGGTCGGGGTGGTTCGGTCCCGATCCGATCTGGATCGGGAGGGGGAGCGAGTGGGAGGGGCGAGTGGCGGACGGGGTGGTTAGGGTTTCGGGGTCTCACCGGTGGGGGGGAATAAGGAGAGAGTGGGGGTGTCGGCCGGGGCCTGGTGGTGGCCTAGTGGGGCCTGTGGTCAGCTGGGCCGAAGCCCGGGGGGTTCCTCTTCTTCTTTTTCTTTTTGGTTTTCTGTTTTTCTTTCCTTTTGTATTTTCTTTTATTATTTCTTTTTTGTTTAAATCATTTAATCCATTTAGCCATTTTATAAAAATATGTCTATTGCACTATAATTACCTTTGTAATATTCGTCAACCACCGAACAATTTTATTTTAAATTTTTGAAAACTTTTATTGTTTCCATCAATTTGAATTTTGAATTTGAACGGTTTCGAATTATTGCGAGGATAGCAACAGTAATCGGGATGACGTGCCATGATTAGCGTGGGATTACTGTAGCAAGATTATCCGGGCGTTACAACTCTGTTGAAGACTAAGGCAACGGCTCGTCGAGGTACTCGGCCTAGTCCGAAGAAGAAACAGGTTGCTTTCCACGTGCCATCTGACGATGAAGCTGATGATGATGAACTTGCAGAAATCATCAGAGACCGACAAGAAAGGGCCGCTAGAGCCAAAGGCACAAATGTGCCACTGCTTTTGGATCCAAGGGCGATCCTTGATTACATTGATCTCTGGCACAAGGATCCAAATACTCCTATGCCTGATTTCAAGTTGACTCCTGGTCAAAGTCACATGTTGACCCATTTCATCACTGAAGAGAAATGGAAATTTGAGAAGGCCAGGCAGATCAAGAAGACTCAGTTCAGAAAGGAGAAGTTCCTGAAGAATAACGTTGTCAATATGACACCTGATGAACTCCTCAAGATCCAAGCTGGAATCAAAACTCTCAGCAATGACTTCAATACTTACTATGCTGATTGGCAAGGAGCCAAAGTCAGGTTTGTGAAACTGACTGAGAAATTAACAAATGTTGCAGCCCCATCGCAACAAGAAATTCCTCATGCTGAAGCATCTGCTCAGCCAACTGAAGAACATGCCAGCACCGCTGATGACATTCAGGCTGCTGAAGAAAATGCTAGTTCCAGGGCTGATGACTCCATTCCAGCCGCTGAAGAAATTGCCAGGGCATCCACTAGTGGTGCGCCTGATGAAACTGAAAATGTCAGGGCAACTGCATCAGTTGCGGCTGAGGAAATTCAACCAGATTCCTCACCTCCTCCTGCGCATACACCAACTCATTCTCTTCCATCTGCATCAGATGTGAGGAAGACCAAGGCTGCAGAGCGAGCTCCAGTGAAGAAGAGGAAAGCATCCAGTGCTTCAGAATCTCCAGCTCCAAAGAAGATGAAGCCTCTAACAAGTTCTATTGAGAATCCAATTGATGTTGTTCCAATTTCCACCATGTCATCAAAGGACCTTGTTCATTTTGGTGAGGAATATGTGATCCCAAGCAGATCTAATGAAAAACCTCAATCTGCTGCTTCGTCAGAGCAGGTTGATGAAGAAATTGAAGTGGATGCGATCCCTTCAACACATGTTGCTTCCTCGCCAATGCCTCAGTTCACTGTTGAAGAGGCTGGCGTTGAAGAAATTGAAGATGAAGACGTGGACATTGGCTGCACAACGCCCGTGATGAATGATGACTTTTGGGAAAGTCAGCACCCCAATACTCCACTCTTCACCCCACTTCAACAAATACCTCAGTCCCCTGCACCAACTGTTCAAATGGACTCTGAAGAAACTCATCCCACTTCGTCTGTGCATGAAGACATTCCAGCCGCTAGTGCTGAAGAAGCTGCTGCCGTTGAACCCTTGAACACGCAGCCTGCTACTGAAAAGGAACCAGAAATTCCTCAGCCTGAAGAACCTGAGATTGCGATTCCAGAGGTTGTGATGCAACTCACTGACACTCCAGTGCCCAAGCCAACGGATCCATTCTCAAAGAAGCAAAAGTTCAAGGCTGAAGATTTCTTCAGCGAGCATGTGTTCTTCACTGACTATAACCCCTATGACTCTGCTCGCATAAGGAAGAGGCGTTTCTGGACAGCAAGTCAAGCAAATTTCTATTCCTCAGTACTGTTCAACAAAGACAAAGTCTTCGATCATGAACACATTCCTCATGTAGACATGGAGTCTCTGCCATGCTTCGAACCAGTCCTCGGTGTTCTTCATAATGCTGGACTGCTAAATTTCTGCACTGACATCTGTGACTGGAATGAAGAACTTATTCTTCAATTCTATGCAATGCTGCACATCACAGGAAACTCTGAAGATGTGAATTCGTGGGTGTTGGACTGGATGTCTGAAAATACTCACTACAAGGCACCAGCAACTGAATTGCTTCGTGCCCTCCCACTCTGTCCTCCCCTTGACGGTGCTCGTTGTGTCTACAGTGAACCTGAACTTTCAAATCATTTTATGCAAGTGCTGATGAAGCCATTGAAGCCAGGGCAAGCTCCTCGAACCAAATTCCTCGTCCAGGAATTACTATATGTGCCCCGGACTGTCTATCGCATTCTGTCAAAGACAATGAGTCCTATCAAAGGCCACGACTCAAATGATGAAGAGGTCGTTGGCATCATGAAGAACATGCTTTTCAATATCATTCATGGTGTTCCCGTCAACTTCCATGATTTCTTCATGAGGACTCTGGCAAATATTGCTATGTCACCATTTGAGCTGAAGCCTTATGCACCATGGATTATGAGATTCATCAGGACAAGGGCTTCACTGAATTACAAAGCTGACACTTTGAAACATGGCAGCTACTTGCCTCTGATTGAAGTCCTCAAACGGACATAGTCCTCAGCTGATAACAAAGGCAAGGCAACTGTTGTAATAGATGAAGGCATTCGTCCATTGGATGGTCAATTTCGCAAGGCTGCATCCTACTCCACCAATGATGACTCTACCACACATAACTCTGCCGCCAAGCAAAATCCTCAAGCCACAGCTCCCAGGGTGATGACTGATCGTGAGTTACTCCTCAGTCTTCATCAGAAGATTGATCGCAATCATAAATGGGTCAAGCGTCAGTTTGGTTCAATTCTTCACAACATGACCTCAACACACAATGCAGTGAAGAAAAACCAATACTACCTCCATGAAACCTTCAACCGTACCTGGGCTGTTCTATCTCATGTCTACAGCGCTACAGAACTGAAGAATATGGGTCTCAAGGAAGAATTTGACTGGTCTGCACCTCCACCGAAGAAATTCAAGAAGGTCAAAGTTCCTTCCTTGGTGGCCAGCTCCTATTCTTCATCTCGCAAGACTGATGAAAATGAAGACTTGGACGACACTGCGGCAGGCCCTACTACGATAACCGACCCCAACAACGCTGGCGCTCCTCCATCAACTTGATATTCTTCAGGGGCGTTAGTCCTCAGTTTCGATCCTTTTGGTCATTCGATGACAAAGGGGGAAAAATTTGAGTTAGTCTTCAAGCGGGTCTATTATATGGGCGTTTATTTTTGCTAAGTTACAACTCTCGTTCTTCTGAAACTTTATTGGATCGAGTTGTAATCTTAAACCCGATGGTGCCCTGATACTTTTGATGCACTGTGCTTTGATACTCTCGATATGTTATTCTGCATGCTTGTTCCTCATTAATGTTACTGCCCGCATGCTGAATTTCATCAGGCACCGTATTTCATCATGCATTTCAAATTCTTCATATCATATATCAAATGCGTGTATGAATTACAAGATATAGGGGGAGATCTCCATGATTCAACTCTTCAAGTGTGCATTGCTTCAAAAGCAAATTCCTCACTATGCACATCTTCAGGGGGAGTTCTTCTATATCTTGCAATCAAATTCCTCAATACCAGTACTTACACTTCACATGTTTATCCCCGTTGAAAACTTAACCTATATTGTCATCAATTACCAAAAAGGGGGAGATTGTAAGTGCATCTAGTGCCCCTTAGTGATTTTGGTGTATTGAAGACTTATAAGTTAAGGGACTAATGCGTTTGTGAGTGTACACAGGTCTATAAGTCAATGAGGAGTTTGATATTTACAGAGAAAGTCGACCCCTAAAAATGAATATCTTCGACTGAAGATTTTGGTATTCCTGAAGACTTTCATGAAGACTTTGAAAGTGAAGAAATTGGTGTGTCCGTGAAGACTTGATATTCATGCGAGGAATATGAAGCTTGAAGACTTTCGTTTTCATAGTTTTGTTTTTCTCTTTCTTGAGTCATAGGAAACACCGTGCTGTTAAAGGGGGTCGAGAAAATACTAAGGAAAAATTTCCAAGTGATGCTCAACTCAAAATCCTAAACCTACCAAACCCTTCGAGTGAAGCCTTTGGAAATCTCATACAGTTCAGTCACTTTCTTCAATAACAGAGACGAAGTTCTTCTAGTCACTGAGGAATTTGTTATGACTGAGGAGTTAGGAATTCGCCAGTGTGGATTGCCTACACAGTGAGGAACATGATAGCCCTGAGGAATTTGATAGTCAAATTTCTGACCGTTGCTGTGCTACGCGCTAGTTGTCCCAAAATATCTTATCCACCTAACGGTCATATCAGACAAGGACATTTATGTCTTATCATGCCAGGCTGCTCCCTAGGCTATAAATAGCCGCCCCCTACAACCACTAGCTGGTTGGCTGCTCCGAGAAAAACTGACACTTGTCATTTGAGAGCAACCCATCCTCCAAGGACTTTGAGCGAAAATCATCAAGTGAGGAAAAACCCAAACACCTACAAACCCAAAGTGATTGAGCATCACTGAAGAGATTGATCCTGCATGGATCCGACGCTTGTTACCTTTGAAGACTGTGCTTCTTCTAGACGGTTAGGCATCATGGTCTAGAGCATCCAAGAGGAATTGTGGATCGCCGAGTGACCGAGTCTGTGAAGGTTTGGAAGTCGCCTGAAGACTTACCATGAGTGATTGGACGAGATCTGTGTGATCTTAGTTCAAGGAGAATACGGTGAGGACTTGGTGTCCTGAGCTGCGTGCTCAGCGCCTGGGTGTCCGGGACTGCGTGTCCTCGAGTTTAAATACTCAGCCGCTCCAACCAGACGTACAACTGAGACAACTGTTGGAACTGGTCTAACAAATCATTCTCTTCACCAACCTTACTGGTTCTATTTCCTCAACTCTTTCATTTCCTCATTACTGTGTTGAGTGATTGTTCATATCTGTGTTTGAAGACTTTGACTGAAGACTTTCTCAATTTCCTCAGTTCAATTCTTCAGTCTGTTTGTCTTCATCTTGTGTTATCCTGTGTTCACGCTTTCTGTACTCTGTGCTTGTCTTCATTTCATCATGATGACTAAGTCTGTATCCTGTTATGCTTATTTCTGAATACTTATTCCGCTGCTAGTAGTTCTTCGCTAAGGAATTTCCTCACCGGCAAATTCCTTAGTGAAGAATTCATAAAAATCGCCTATTCACCCCCCTTCTAGTCGATATAACGCACTTTCACGTGTGCTAAGAAAATTAAGTCCCAACTGACTGGGCCTCAACCTGAAGTTTCGCACGCCACCTGGTCATACGTCATGGTTTATTACTCGTACGATCCATCGTACCGGGCCCGGGCCTTGACCCACACTGCCTACTCAGCATCGCGTCGCTTATCAATTCTAAAAATCCAATACAAGTATAGTCTCGCCTTGCTGTTCCATGTATTTTCACCGGTTCATATGTACGAGAGTTACAACGAAGATCAATCGCATTAGAAATTAATTTCCTCCGCAAAGGGAAGCGGCAGAGGGGCAAAAGTGCTGCTGGAGGCGGGGGTGCTCAGCTGACGCCTGACGCGGTGGTGGCCGGAGGAGGAGGTACAGAAGGCAGGGGCGCAAGCGAGAGAAAGTCCATGGAAGGGAAGGGCCGGTCGGCGGGTGAGTGGCCATGGGCGCTGTTGCCTGGAGGAGGAGGTACAGAGGAGAAGGGGAGGGAGGACTCAGTCGGCATGGAAGAAGTGGCTCCGGGGAGGGTGGACGCGCGAGATCGGGCGAGGAGGGATGGTGCCCTGGCGGCGGCGGTTGCCTGAGTCGCGTGGGGATCGAGCAGGAGAGAGCGAGTGGGGATCGAGCAGACGCTCTCCCCCTATGCTAGGGTTAGTGGGGATCGAGCTGGGCTATAACTGGGCCAGTTTGGTCTTGGAGCCCGCTGGGATGCTGTTGCTGCTGCGCCCACTGTGCATTGCCATATTTCAAAAGAAAAAAAGTAGAGACGAAGAGAACAAAATCAAAAAAAATCTGTTAGCTACTCTGACATATATCAAAGCTTCACAGATTGAATTGCAAGTAATGGATTTAAAAATATTTAGAAACAAAGAACTGGTCTTGTGGTGTTATAACAAGCGTAAATATGTGAAGATGTTGCACGGCGCTTGGAGTGGGTGTACAAGATATGTGTGTGCCTTTTTTTTAGAGAATACCTTAAATGCGAAATGCTTGTGTTTGGACCAAGTCCAAATAATACAAAAATTGCATTAAAATGTATATAAAAAATCTCACTCCGTCAGATAATAGCCCGAAGCTAAAGGAGGTGCCATCGGAGGACATGAATGCGGTAATTGCAGACGCCAAAAATCCTACCATCATCGACAATGGTGATGAACACTAAAAGTGGCAACATAAATGAGTCACTAGAAATGTTCGACCTTTTTTTCCTTTCGGTGCAATGCACAAACACATTATTGATGCGTGCAAAGATGAAAAGAGAACCTTTTTTATAAACACAACACAGACGTAGACGCTCACAAGTCACCAGCACGTACATACACTCAATCTATGAGTGCGCACACGCATTTCAGGTCCTTGTGAGCACCTTCGAAAGACTAGATTGACGGGTCCTGAGATTGTTAAGTTACCCTATAAGATGATTCATACTAAGCTGCGGATACGAGCTTTATGTAACCATTGATTTTCATATTGTTTCAAACTGTGACTATAAAGATTTTTTTCATAATATTATTTGCTGATGTTGTTAGGTGTGTGTATTAGGGATGTTTTTTTCCTCCCGTTGCAATGCACGGGCATGTTTGTTAGTATATATATATATATATTATCTCTCCCTAATCTTTCCCTAATAATAAAGTACGGATTGACTCCGTGGGTTCACCGTCACAATACGCTTTTTACCGTGATTTTACGCTTTCAATTTGAAAGATATATATATATACGAGGTGGTATTAATTCAAGCACATATGCTGCTTTTAATCTGTTGGGTCGCACGGCCACCGTGCTGGGCCTGATCCACTTTTATTTTCCTTCAACTCAGGGGGCAAAAAATTGACTCCGTGGGTTCACCGTCACAATACGCTTTTTACCGTGATTTTACGCTTTCAATTTGAAAGATATATATATACGAGGTGGTACTAATTCGAGCACATATGCTGCTTTTAATCTGTTGGGTCGCACGGCCGCCGTGCTGGGCCTGATCCACTTTTATTTTCCTTCAACTCAGGGGGCAAAAAATTAGTCTCGGCGGCGTGGGGGATCGAACCCAGCACATTTCTTTCCATCGCAAAGGCTGCATCCGGCTGCTCTACTCCACAATTGGATGCAGATTCAGGATTAGGTACATAAGGAAAAAATAGTTCGACATCGTCTGTCCCCGGCTGGGCCTATCTGGCGCCCCTGGTGGGCCTATGCGCGCACACAAAATTAACCCGCCAATCCGTTAATTTGTCTATTTATAAATAGTCCCACCTTGCTATCTTAAATTAAATTCTTCTAATTTATATATGTCTTTTAGGTTTCAGGGTCTCAAGGAGCGACTCGGGAATCAAAACTGTTTCAAACGATCTAACAGATTAGATCTCAGAGAGAGATAACGAGGGACAACGATGAAGAGACCTAATATAGTGGCTCCTTATATATATAATAAGGAAAAGGGTACTGCCACATGACAGCTATGTTTTTTTTTACTTCTCCATCTATTTCTGCATGTTAAGTCATAAAATCCCTCGATAATTGGTAAAGAGTAGAAGATATGTGCCAGAATCAACAATTCAACACATATAGTTACAAAATAAAAGAAATTATACTGATAAAAACACATCATAATCGACCAAACTTGCATGCAGAAGCGTTTTCAGAATAAAAGAAAATTAATACAAAGTAATATACCCTACTTAAATTAAATAGTATTTTAAGTAAAAACTGATTTGTATCCTTAGCGATGGATTCCACTAAAATGTATAATCAATCACTATATAATCAGATTGACATAATATGACATTTCTATTTCGTCGGAGTTGTATGGTTGCAATTTAAATCAAAATAATTGAAAGTTGTAAGAAAAGAAAATACATCAAAATCGCAACTCGAATAGTGCATTAAAGAGAATGGACCACAACCGGTCATAAAAGAAAATTACATGACTCGGCCACATAATCTAGGATGTATTATACATTGTGTAATAGTGTAAGCTACAAAATACATTCATATGAGAATGTTCTGCTAATATTTAGGATGCTAGAGATTTGCATCGAGTCTATGAGCCATGATGAGCCGGTTCTACTCGATATCTTGATGTTGAAAGAGAGATGGACCCGTTGCAACGCACGGGCCTTTTTGCTAGTAATAATAAAGCACGGATTGACTCCGTGGGTTCACCGTCACAATACGCTTCTTCCTGTGATTTTACGCTTTCAGTTTGAATTCTAACCAAGGTGGTACTAATTTTCTGTACTAACTTCTTAAACCTATTAAAATATTTGTACATAAAGTGGCATCATTACGCTCACCCATCCCGGTTGGGCCATATCGAGCAGCCCATCCGCACTCCAAAATAGGCCCATGAAAGCCTCACATGCGTTGAATCCTGCAGGCCCGGTTGTAGTACAAAGGAAACGAGGTAAAAAACCTACAGGTTACCAGAGATCGAACTCGGGACCTGCAGTCATATAAACATTGTTGCGACCAACCCATCTAGAACATGTTATGTGTTCAATTAAAAGTTTACCTACCACCTCGCTGCTTTACATCCAACTCACTTGGGTATTATGAAGCAGGGAATCATGAGAAAGATATTACAAAGGAAAGATTGGCTAATTATTACTGCATGCCCATTTAAAAGAGGATTTCCAACTTGATCAAAATAAGGACGGAAAAGTGGCACGGGGAATAAGGAAGGAAAGAGAGCTAATTGGAATTCTATATGTGTGATGGGCTATATTATAAACGGGAAAGAAAATAGAGGCTAATTTGCATTCTATATATGTGGTCGGCTATAAACGGATCCAAGGAAACATGCAAGAAAGAAACCAAAGGCATCCACCAGATTGCGCATGTTGTTGTGCAGCCTTCTCAAACGGCACGAAAAAATTGGATGGAGTTAATTTCAAAGTGGATTTCAAGAAGGCATATGATAAAGTCAAATGGCCGTTCCTTCAACAAGCTTTGCGCATGAAGAGCTTTGATGAAGCTTGGCGACGTCAGGTGGTCCAAACACACAAGGGTCTGAGACAAAGCGATCCTATGTCTCCAATTTTGTTCAATATTGTGGTTGATATGTTGACGATCCTGATTGGGAGGGCAAAGGAGGCTGGTCAGGTGGGTGGCTTGGTGCCTCATCTGGTTGATGGTGATTTGTCCATTCTGCAATACGCTGATGATACAATCATTTTTATGGAACACGATTTGGCAAAAGCGAGGAACATGAAGTTAGTGTTATGCTTACTTGAATAATTGTCGGGGCTGAAGATTAATTTTCATAAAAGCGAGTTGTTCTGTTTTGGTAGAGCCAAAGACGAACAAGAGGCTTATAGATAATTGTTTGGTTGTGAAGTTGGGGCTTTACCTTTCACGTATCTCGGTATTCCCATTCACCATCATAAGCTAACAAACAGTGAGTGGAAGTGCATCAAAGATCGGTTTGAGAAGAAACTGAGTTGCTGGAAAGGAAAACTCATGTCTTATGGAGGCCGGTTGATTCTTATTAACTCGGTGCTCACGAGTTTACCTATGTTCCTCTTATCCTTCTTTGAGGTCCCAGTTGGAGTTAGGAAAAGACTGGACTTCCATCGATCACGATTCTTTTGGCAGAGTGATGAGCTTAAGAGAAAATACAGATTGGCCAAATGGGATATTATCTGTCGACCAAAGGACCAGGGGGGCCTTGGTATTGAAAATCTTGAAGTTAAGAACAGATGCCTGCTTAGTAAGTGGCTGTTTAAGTTATCTTCTGATACGGAGGCAACATGGGCGTAGATTTTACGTAGTAAATATCTGCAGTCCAAGACCCTATCCCAGGTCACTCTGCGACCAACCGTTTCGCCGTTCTAGAAGGGGCTCATGAGAATCAAAGATACCTTCTTTAACAAAACGAGGTGCATTGTCGGTAATGGCACCAACACTCGTTTCTAGGAGGATACGTGGTTTGGTGACACGCCTTTGGCGACCCAGTATCCGTCCCTATATCGTATTGTTCAACGTCGTGAGGTTCTCGTTGCCACGGTTATGCAGTCCATTCCACTCAACATTCAGTTTAGGAGGGTGCTCGTGGGTGATCGATGGGAAGCATGGCTTCACCTAGTCCGTAGACTGATGGAGGTTCAGTTAACTCCTCAGCCCGATAAGTTGTGTTGGAAGCTTACTAGACCTGGGGAGTTCACTATTAAATCGATGTACATCGATATCATTAACACTAGTGTGATTCCTAGTTCCAAAGATGTTTGGAAAGTTAAGGTCCCTTTGAAGATTAAAGTGTTTATATGGTTTGTGCATAAACAAGTAATCTTAACAAAGGACAATTTAGTTAAGCGCAACTGGACATGTTCTACTAGGTGTAGTTTCTGTGATCGGGACGAGACTATCAAGCATCTCTTTTTTGACTGCCCGTTGGCACGAGGGTTGTGGCACTCTGTGCAAATTGCCTTTAACATTACTCCTCCGACTTTGGTCAACATGTTATTCGGGGCGTGGCTTGCTGGGATAGAGTCCGAAATAGCTAGACACATTCGTGTAGGAGTATGTGCGTTGTTATGGGCAATTTGGAATTGCAGAAATGATTTGGCTTTTAACAGAAAAACAACTATTCATTTTTTGCAGGTTGTATTCTGGGCTACTGCACTGATCCGTATGTGGTCCTTACTCACTCCGACGGAGGCCAGGGAGCGTTTGGTTATTGCATCTGTCCGGTGGGAGATGGTAGCGCGGGATATCTTCAACCGGTTTGGATGGCGGTCATGTAATAGGATAGGCAATTAGTTTACCTATCTTTTATTTTGCCTGCCGGTTGTGGCTTATTGGGCTTTTTGTGTTGGCTTTGAGGCTCTGTGTGAGCTAGCCTTTGCTTTTGTTTGCAGACTTTGAGACCTTGTTGAACCTTATTTACTATATAACAAATGTGGCCGTATGCATCGTTCTGATGCAGAGGCCGGGGAGTCCCTCTTTTCAAAAAAAAAACCCAGGGCCAACCTTACACCCATCCGGCCGTGCTCTTAATAGATCGCACACACCAATAGGTAGGGAAATAAAAAAAGGTTGGCATTCCCAAGGAAACGAGTGACAGGCATTTCTAAAACATAATACTATTCCCTTTGTTCCTAAATATAGGGTGTATAGTTTTTGGCACGAAAATTAAAGAATAGACATGGAGGAAAAATTTCATAAGTTTTGGGCGAGATTTCACCTGACTAATTGACATGAAAAAATACAGGAGCTTTCCTGATAGAAGGAAATGTAATCAATCCCTTAAAAAGTTATCCAAAGGAGCGGTGCAACACAATACACCTTATATTTTGAATTTTTTTCTCAAAAATCTATACACCTTATATCAAGGAACGGAGAGAGTATAAAACAGTAGACATGAAACCTATTTTGTGGAATTAATGCACTTTTTTTGCGGGGAAGTAATATGCAAATATACGTACAAGATAATATAGACACTTGGTGCATTGCATCTGAAGTTATATCACGTGTTAATTATTTATTTTATAGCCTCTGTAATCGTGAAATGAGCCTTGGCAAGCTAGCTGCTGAGACTGCATGCATGCGAGACGGACAAAGACCAAATTTGCATTTGCATATAGAAGATGGTTGCTGATGGATTGTATTCCTTACACATAGGCTAGCTGCTGAGAATGCATGCATACAACTCATAATGGCCTACACAATAAAACGAGAAGACGATGGCTTGTGTTGGCTTCATGGTCTTCATCGATTGTAGGTTGCAGTACTGTAAAAGTAAGGAAAATATAACTGAATATTGCCGTAAGTACGCACTATATTTTTCCTAGATCCACAAACCGTATGATGATTAATTTATCAGGTATGACATCTTTTGTATGCGCTATGTTTGAGCATGACAACAACTAGCAGGCCGTATCTTGACATGTGCAACCGAAGCGGTTGAACTGGGCCTCCAAATTCCAGAGGTGCCAAAATCAGAGATTGATATTACTAGGTCAAGACTCAAGACATAATTGCTCAAAGAGAAACAACTACTGGTCAAGTGATTAGGTGCTAATGGGCTTTTAAGAGCGAAATAAAGGAAAAGGACTCGCCCTAAAATACAGGCCAACCTCACGTCTCTCTCTCTCTCTGTATTTTTGTTTCTCATTCACTGCATGGTTCTTAGTAGAGCGACCCCATCCCATGTGCTGCCATTCATGGTCTCCAACCTTTCACCCCTCTAAAGTTTCTACTGTCATAATTTTTGTTCTTTCTGATACATCATTAATTTGGGTAGATTTAAATTTTAAGATAAATGTGAACTCCCTGAAAAAAATATGTAGCATCGCAATAATTTATACAAATATTTTTAATTTATATTTTTAAAATATAGGGCTTAATTTTGATTTTGCACAAGGCCCCGAATTTTAAAGGTATGGCCATCACAACTAGCTTGAGAATAAAAGTTAGTACATGTCTCCAAACTCTATCGTGTGGCAATGCCTTCACTGAACTTTGTTTCAGTTTACAACAATATATATTTATGAGGTAAAATACCATGTTACTTTTTATAAGCACAAATATAATAAGTGGAGCTTATGGCTATACAGGTGCCAAAAAATTGGTCACTCGCAAAGATTAAAAGATAATGCATTGCCGGTTAAAGTAAAGAATTAACACATGCACTTTGATTAAATAGGTTGTGCCTCTTTTTTTGCCCGGTGCAACGCAGGGGCATTTGTACTAGTCTCTCCCTAATAATAAAGCACGGAGTGAGTCTCCGAGTTCACCGTCGCGGTAGTGTTTCAGAAAAGCCCCTACTGTTTTCTGTATCCAACCCGCAGTCCAATTTCGAGTGGATATGACAAAATGTTTCGATTTTGCACAAAACTCACTGTTGTTTGGTTTATTCAAGCCGCGGTCCTTTTTACAGTGCCTGGACACATGGATCCATCCTCCTCCGCGCACCGGCGGGGGCGGTCGTCGTCGGCTCCGCCAAGCGCCTCCTCGACTGGGCAATGTGAGAGGCGGAGCAGCCAGCGGGTGGGACAGCCCCCACGGACCACTCCGAGCCAAGCACCGCAGCCGACATGTACATCGACTCCGGCAGAGACCATGCGGGCGGGGATCCGGGTGCCAAAAGGAGGCGCGGTGGCGGCAGCGGCGATGATGCGCACGTCGTGGTCCAGAGGCCGGAGAAGCGCCGGATCCTCGCGTGGAGGGTGCGCCAGTACCGGTCCCTGGTGGCCGAGGCCACGGCGGCGGCAAGGAGGGCAAGAATCCGGGCGGTGAGGAAGAGGACGGTCGCTTGGAAGAGCGTCCAACGGCAACTCACGCGCGCCGCCCTGAGCTGCGACGGCCTGCACAAATGGAGCCCCGGCGGCAGAGGAGGAGCTGCTTAGCAATATTAAAGATCCGCTGGTAATTAAATCAGCTCAATCCTCATGCTAATTAGGGAATAGGATTAGCACCCTAGCATTTTGTTTTCCTACTCGATTAGACAGTGCTCCTTGATCTGAATGACAGGGCAGCTCAGCCCAATTAGGTTGGCTTTTGTGATGTTATCCAATTGCGTGTAGAAATCCCATCTTTATGCAAACTTACTACTGATACTCTGAAAGACAGCAGTATATATTAGTGTTCTTAGATAACTGCGCACTTGAGCGTTTGTGCTCTAAGTTGATTTACCAGATGACACCATCAGTCTCGGCTGATTTTGCAGCTTCATTCATGCCTTCCACTGGGCATTGATCTGTCTCCAGTCTCCACTGCATTTCACTAGCAGCAGTTTTCACCTTGTGAGGTCTGAGCTATCAAATATTCGAATGCCTTTTCTGGCTAATCCAATAGCCTAGGAGTATCACCATGTTTTCGGGCAAAAAGTACGCCATCATCGTGAGTGGAGAGCACAATGCAAGAGGGAATAAAACAGCAAAGCCGCTAACTAAACAATGCAAACATTTCTTAGCCATTTTGCAAAGATGGTCTGGCTGAAAGCATAAATCTTCATGTTGAGAATAGTTAATGTGGGTCATAAATTAAAGAATTACTCGTGTAATAGGCTATGCTTACGTGGTGTGATAAATTCTTTTCTCTCGGTGCAACGTACGGGCATTTTTTGCTAGTCTTTCCCTAATAATAAAGCACGGATTGACTCCGTGAATTCACCGTCACAACGCGCTTTTCTCCCATGTCATAATACGCTTCTTCCTGTCCGTTTTTTTTTCTTAATTTTGATATTTTTCTTAATATCCGAGGTGGTACTATCTATTTCTTCGTCGTTGAAATTTTTTCATCCGTCCCTCGTTGTGATTTTTTCTCGTAGGTGCAGCATGGGCCTTGGCCCACTCACGTGATGGCCCAGGCAAAGAGAAAACAAAACGTGCATAGTTGGACACGGATTGACTCCGTGGGTTCACCGTCACAATGCGCTTTCCTCCCATGTCATAATACGCTTCTTCCTGTCCGTTTTTTTCTTAATTTTGATATTTTTCTTAATATCCGAGGTGGTACTATCTATTTCTTCGTCGTTGAAATTTTTTCATCCGTCCCTCGTTGTGATTTTTTCTCGTAGGTGCAGCATGGGCCTTGGCCCACTCACGTGATGGCCCAGGCAAAGAGAAAACAAAACGTTACAATAGAGAGTTCTTCTCTTTTATATTACTAGCACAAACGCCCGTGCGTTGCATCGGGTGAAAAAAACCCACACTTCCCTAACCCAATTGCTCAAGACCCTCTTTCATTCCACGACACAACGCCAGGCATGATGGGATGAATAAACTCTTTGAAATCGGCTGCCGTGAAAATATATACTATAGAAAAAATATGCATGTATTTCGGTTTTCAGTTCATTTGTATTCACCCCACAGGTATGTCATAAAAGCTCTAGTCGGTGCGGTGGCTAGCTTGTCGGGTGAATAAAGTGGAGGTCCACAGTTTGAATCCCAGGCGGCTCGCTTTTTTCTTTTTATGCATTTGCCGCCCGACCTCTCGCGCGAGGTCAATCCAAATCGGCCGGCCCAGTCGCTTGATTTCTATGCGAACGGACGTCTTTTTGACACAAAATGCATCAAAAGCAAATCCTATTTGACGCTGCAGGCGTCCGTTAACGTGTATTCTACAAACGGGCGCCTACAGCACCCCGTACTGGGCCGGCCCGTTACTGTGTACTCTATTCCGCAAGAAAGAAGGGAGCCGTCGTTGCGACTCGAACCACAAACATGTTGGATTGATGTTCAATAGTATAACCATCACGACACACAATACGATCTGATAATATTCAACTCTTTCTTTTTATGCATCTGTCACCCGACCTCTCTCGCAAGGTCAATCCAAATGGGTCGGCCCAGTCGCGTGATTCCTATGCGAACAGACGTCTTTTTGACGCAGAATGAGTCAAAGGCAAATCCTATTTGGCGCTGTAGGCGCCTGTTAACGTGTATTCTGCAAACGGGCGCCTGCAGCACCCCGTACTGGGCCGGCCCGTTACTGCATACTCTATTCCGCAAAAAAGAAGGGAGCCGTCGTTGCAACTCGAACCACAGACCTGCCGGATTGATGTTCGATAGTATAACCACCACGACACACAATACGATCTGATAATATTCAACTCTTTCTTTGCTTTATTCGTTTCTTTTCCTTTTTTTCTTTTCCCTTTTTCTTTTTTTCCTTTTTTCTTTTCTTTTTTGCGTTTTTCGTTTCTTCTTCTTCCTGGTTTCTTTCCCTCACTGACTTTGTTTTTTTCTTAAATACGTGAACATTCTCAAATTCAATGATTTTTCTAAATTTGATGAACTTTTCTTTTCAAATCTATGAACTTTTAATAATTTTTGTGAACTACTTATAAAAATTGATTATTTTGTTTCAAATTCGATGAACCCTTTTCAAAATCTTTGAACTCTTTTTAAATTCAATTAACTTTTTTTAAAATTGGATGAACTATTTTTGCAAATTGATGAACTTTTTTTCAAAATTTTGATGAACATTTTTTAATTTTTTGTGAACTACTTTCTTAAGTCGATGAACTTTTTTCAAAATGGTAAACTTTTTTTTCAAATTTTTGATGAACTTTTTAAATTTTTTGTGAACTATTTTTGTAAATTGACGAACTTTTAAAAAAATATTGGGCTTCTCTTGAATAGGGCGATGTTTTTATGCATGTTAATGAACTTTTTCCGAAATTTGTGAGGTTTCATTTTTCTTAAAAAAACATATGTTCTCTCAAAAAAAAAATGGGCCGGCCCTAGTGGTTAGCTGAACACACGTAGGTAGTGCAGGTACCGAGTTCTTTATATGGGTACAATATGCGAAGTATTAAATAGAGTTGTTTTCGTATACTAAAACACACATTGGCCTTTGGCGCAGTTAATTCTGGATGGATAGAGCATGCACGTACAGTTTTTTCATCGTGCACCTTCGGCTTCGTGTGATCGTGGTTAACCTTGCTGTTTAATAAAATTGATGGCCAACCCATGACATACAAAATGAAAAAAATCTTTCAGTAGCAGCTCCCTAAATTCAAGATTGGACAATTCAACTAACAATTGCAGTTCGGTCAGGGATCTATTCTACTAACAAATTCATGTCTAACCTTACTGTTCAATTCAAGAAACAATCAACACTTAACAGTATACACAAAATTGACCTCAAACAGTAGCCAATTGAGCCCAAACAGTGGTAAATCCTAACCAAGAACAATGCCTCAATGACCACGAACAAGAGCAGAGAGAGGAGGGGCGAGCTCAGCTGAAGACGGAAAGGAGGAAGCTCCATGGGTGGTGCGTCCCGAGCTGCAGCAAGGCAAGGTCGACCCCTCCTTCCTCAAGTATCCAATCCTTGCCTGCACATCTACCATGGAGGATCAAACCAGATATTAGAGAGAGAAAGGGGGAGAGATGGGGAAGGGGATGAACTCACCCCATGGCCACCAAGCGGAGGAGGAGCATCCCGGAGACGGAGCTGCGTGTGGGGGCGCGGTGGGCGTCAGAGAGGAGTCGCCGGAGGCGCCGGAACCACGCCAGAGTGGAGGTGCTCAAAACCCTAGCCATGGTTGATGGTCAACCAGGAAAACGGCGGCGGCGCCCAACCCCTATTTCGCGTGAGAGAGAGATACGTGGGCCGGGAGAAGGGGGCAAATCCTTGCCGGTGTCGGCCGGCGCCCGGCGCAGCACCGGATCGAGGGTCGCCGCCTCGCCGGGGTCGGTCTCCTGGCGGCTGGGATCGGGATAGCCCGTGCCATGAAAGAAACTCATGGATGATTCGTTGTTGGGCCATATTGGATTTACGTGCGAATTTGACGTACAAGCAGAAAAAAAAAAACATCAAAACGTATACAATAATAGTACCACCTTGTTAATGTTATGATTTTATCTACATAAATTGTGAAAGCGTATTATGACACAAGAAGAAAGCGTATTGTGACGGTGAACCCGGAGACACAATCCGTACTTTATTATTAGGGAGAGATTCCACATCGCCCCCTTACACAAAATCTCATCAATTTATATATATCTATCAGTTAATATGAATAAGCCTCCTAGAGAATTGGGAAGGAGTGAATCCGTCGGGAGAAATTAAGTCTCGCTCTTGGGCCCAGCATCGCATAGCTCGTCGGTTATGGCCTACATGGATACCTCCTACATGAACAAAGGCCGAGGACGGCGGCCACTTGACGGTGATGCAGTTCGTGCACCGGACGATTGGCGCGCGTGACGGGGCTCATGGTCCCGCGCCGTTCAGAGCCCCTTCCCATAATTCTCTCAATTCCTTGAGCCATCCCGTCTCGATCCCAAACACACTCCAATCTGGAGAAACCCAACAGGATGGGAAGCCTGCAAGCGCTTTCTGAGGCGGACAGATGTATGTACACAAGCTCACTGGCAAAGGACCGACATTGTTGCACATCCTGGCCGGGTATGTCCGTGTGATGGGCGTGTGTCTCCTGCTCGAGCTGGGTGCCAAGTGCCAACGCGGAGGAAACATATGGGAATGGAAGCTACTTAAGCCGGTGCAGGCGGTGTCGCTGGTGTGGTGCTGGAGCTAGGTGCCCACGCATAACCCCCTGACTCCCCAACTTAGCCCAGCTCAAGTCCCTCCCCGGCTTCAACAATGTTGTGATGTGCATCAGCCCTGCCTCGCCTGACCTCTACGAACACGCCATGCACGTCTGGCCCATCTTACTGCATTTGTTCGGTAGCTTCGGTCGTGGTCCGTGTGATCCATTCGACCGTGCCACCATCGTCGATGCAGCCGTCGCAGCCGTGGCTATGGATATTCCACCCGTCTTACCTAGCAACGTATCATCCAGCAATAAGGTAACGAGGACCCAACAAAAATCCAACATGCACACACAGTTTGCCATGTTACTTTTCTTCAGCAAAAGAATTAAAGCCTTATTACTTCAGTTTCTTGAAAAAAAAACACGCTATCATTGTTGTTGTTGTGTGTGGTGACTCCAGGAAGGAGTGGACACCTACATGATGAACGACTATGTGGGCATCAGTGGAGGACGGACGGTGAAAAGAATCTCTCTGACACTGACTTCCCAATTTCTTTTATTCATTACATTCCTAAGTTTAATGTTTTTCCTTTCCATTCCATGCATGTGTTTTTTGTGTGGGGTTCAGTAATTTCTAGAAGAAGGGGCGGCGCCGGTGCTCCCGGACTTCGGGCCACGCACCTGGATCTGGGCCGGCGGGCGGTGACACCATGCATGCATGATGCATGCATGGATGGATCAAGTACGCCGGCGGTGACCTTGATGGCCAACAAATTAAAGACAGGATCTTGAACCCAGCAGCTAATGTATGTCATGGGATGGATCATGGAGCCACACCAGACACCAGCGCACCTATGGGTGCGCGCCGTACAGCACGGCGGCCGGCACTGTCGACCCAAGTTACGTACCTGTCGGCCGGCCGTACGTCATGGGCGGCGAGCACTGACCACGCACGTCAACGCCGACGCCCAACTCAGAGAACGCAGCCGACGTCGATGTCCAAAGACATAAATATAGGAGCTTGAACCCGCTGGTTGATGCTCATGGGGGAATGACTACAGAACCGCCGCGACGGACGCATCTATGGTTGCCGCGCCAGCCAGCCAGCACCGGCGACCCAAGTATGGTTGCAATGTCGTCGTGTCGAACCGCATAGCCGGCGAGCGAGGTGAATGTGAAGGGCCAGCTCCGGCCGAGAGCGCGAGGGGATGAAGCTGGCGGTCGTGGAGTGTTGATCCGGCCGGCCTGGCATGTATTGTACTAGTGGTTGGGGCGCGCCGCCTGACCGGAAACTTGGCGGTGCCAGGTAGTACACGTCCCTTCCACTCTCCTATTTGTACCAAGTGTGCTCAGTTCATGTATAATAGTATAAGTACTCCCTTCATGTATAATAGTATAAGTACTCCCTCCGTCCGGGTTTATTAGGCCTAAAGACAACTTCTCTTAGACCAAGACACATAGTAATTTGCTCACATTAATTCTTCCATTCCACTCCCAATGCACTCTCTCACATGCATGCAGCCAATGAAAAAGCACACATGAAGTGTATTAACTTTTCAGCCATGGCACCAATAACAATAGCTTTCAATACAACCAATGAAATGGTTGCATGCATGCACCTTTCCAACGGGGGCCTTATAAAAGGGGACATGCTTGTGATGCTGAGAGGCCTAATAAACCCGGACGGAGGGAATATCACATAAACAATTTACACGACATCCACGACGACAGCCTCCTCGCCAACACAGGTGCATGCTTTCTCTTCAATCTTTCAGACGCCGTCGCCCACACTGACGCGACTGTCTCCGGACTGCGCATCGGCGGCGGCAAACTCCTCGGCATGCACCTTTGCACGCATCTTTCAGACGCCGTCGCCCACACTGACGCGACTGTCTCCGGACTGCGCATCGGCGGCGGCAAACTCCTCAGCATGCACCTTTGCACGCATGTGAAGATGTTAACAATGACATCCGTTCATTGCTCTTGTTTCTGTTCTGCATAGTTCTACATAAATAGTGAAACCATGATTAATCCACATACTAGGATCTATGATTGTCCATGTAATCGATGCAAGAGATGAACCATATGTCGTGAGCATATGTTATGAAAACCAATCATAAAGTGCATGAGCAAGTGAAATCATACCACGGATCCTCAGCAGATCCCCATGGTACTGAAAATTTGATACCACTGACCTAACCTATGACTGAAACAAATCTTTGTAGTTTGCCACAATGTTCTGTCAAAATCATATGACCATAAGAAAATACACTCTATGCATGAGGCCTCTTGATCGAAAGCGACAATCGCGATTGAATCTATTACAAAGATGTCCCCTCAAAATCATATGACCATAAGAAAATACACCCTATGCATGAGGCCTCTTGACAGCGACAATTGCGATTGAATCTATTATAAAGTACAGCATTACATTTCGATGTTGTTGGTTCCATATTCTAAATGATGGTCTTGCGCTCCATTAAATATAATGATCTCACATGTTTTTACAGGAGTTCGTATTCGTATGGGCCCTACCACTCCCAACAGGACCCCCACTCCCAGCAGGACGCACACCCCCTTCCAGGATATAAGCAACAATCAAACATCAGGTATTGATCATAACCTAGTTAGGACGCGCACCCCCTTCCAGGATATAAGCAACAACCAAACATCATGTATTGATCATAACCCAGTCACTCAAGTTTGATACAGTATTACAACTGCTGAACTGTTTCATGATTTGCAGACCCAAAGGAACTAAAAAGGCAGAGGGATAGAGAGCGGTATGCAAAAAATAAAGATGAGATTAATAAGAGAAGGCGTGAAGCCTACAAAAGAAAAAAAATACCAGTGAGGAAATAGATGGCCTACATAACGGAACACCGGCACAGCTAGCTGTATCACAAGGTAATGATGATCAAATTTCATTATCTATGCCCCAATTGAATTGGCTATAACTTATTTGGAACATGATATGGTGAGTCTCAGTTTCATATAAATGTTTGTATAGATGGGACCTAAACTAACAAAAACCCTATTTTCAGATATACATTCCAGTTAACATTGAACACTTCCATTGGTACCTAGCAGTTATAAATGCCGGGCAGCGATGCATCCAGGTGCTCGACTCGCTAGGCCCAGGAATGAGCCGCAAAGACCTCACCGCTATGGTTAGTCATTAGTCCCACTACACCATCTTTTGATAACACGATTTCTGTTATTGTTCGGTTGTGATGCTAATACTTTTTCATTTATTCATTCAACAGCTCAAAGGAGTAGAAAATGTATTCGAATATGCATCGCTTCAAGTGGAACTAAAAACTGATAAGTGGAAAGACTTAAACATCTCATCATGGCCAAGGGAGTTTATTAAGAGCAAACTACAAAGAGACTGGTATACCTCCTAACTCAAAGGCTCAAAGTAATTGACTTCCGAAGACTCTGAATTTAGGCTTATTTTGACAGCAATCTGTAGGAGGAATTAGTTAAAATAAGCATGGAGTAGTTTAACATTCTTGAAAGCAAGCTGCGCACACGTCTTACTGAATTTAGGCTCATCTTGAAAGCAAAGTTTTGATAGTTTTTTAGCTTTGACATACAATTTTGATAGTTTGGGGACAGATTTAGTCACTGAACCAATTATGACCAGCACATCATTAAACTTTAGTCTCAATATATCTGAATTTCTATCTCTGGACCATGTGGCGGCAAGCAAGCAAATTAAATTGGTAAACAGTACAGTGTACAACTGATTCAGCACTAGAGGTCGACAGTGATAGCACCAAGCGAAATTCAGTAATTATAACCAGCAAATCATTAAACTTAGTCTGAATATCTCAATTCTATCTCTGGACCATGTGGCTGCAGGCAAGCAAATTAAATTAGTAAACAGTGCAATGCCTATCTCATTGAACACTAGGGCCTGAGAGCAACTAGATTCAGTTAAGCATGCAAGTGAATCTAGAGCAGCAGAAAAATCAGGGAACCAGACCTATGAAATCAAAACGAGAGAGAGGTAGAGGGAGGCTTGACCTTGGATTGTTGCTGCCCCATGGCTGGGCGTCATCCCGTGAGAGAAGCCTCACTCCTCCTCTCCCTACATCAAGTTGGTGCAGGTGCGTGGTGAGTTGGAGGCTGGCTGCATCCATTGGCGTGTTGAGGTCTCCTGCAGCCCAGCACGAACACCAACAGAGCAACAAGGTGTGAGGAACACGCATACACTCCTGTAGAATTGAATCAAATAGAGAGGGGAGGCGGGAGGTGGCGCACTTTTTCCTTGAGTGAGTGCTGCTAAAAATCCATGGCTGGGTGTCTTCATCCTCCTCGCTGTGCATAGAGTCCAGTTGCTGTGTGCGTGAGGCAGGAACGTACATCTCATCTCAGGGAAGGGAAGAAGAAGAAATCCAAGAGGAAAGGAGAAGGGGGCGGACCTGTATGTTGTCGGGGTAGCCTTCCTGTCCCGGAGCCACGGGGTAAGGTCGCCGGAGCCAGACGGAGCAGATCCAGCGCCGGCGCACGCGCATCCAGCGCCTCCAGCGCCTCCTCGCCCAGCAGCACCATCAGCGGCGGATAAAAATTCAACCTTTGACCTACGGGGTGTGAGAGAGCGGTCGCGCTGGTGACGAAGGGGAGGGCAGCCTGACCAGGGAGCGCCGGCGATGGTGACGAAGGGGAGGGGGCGGCCTGACCAGGGAGCGCTGGCTATGGTGGAGAGAATGGGGAACAGAGGAGATTGTGAGGGAGTGGTGGGGAACTATCCAGAGAAGAATCTGAGGCGGTAGTGGAGATGATGACTGACGGTTTTTTTTTAGAAATCTGACGTTTTTTTTCTTAATACTACTATGTAGAGTACTGTACTAGGCAGTGACGGGAGAGATTGTGATTGATCACGGCCTTGTCCGAACCAAAAAAGAAATTGTCTTATTTTTATCGGTCGTGTCCGATTCACCTCACATTATAATAATAAAAATTAGATCCAGAATAGATGTTTTTACTATCACTAGTAGAAAAAGGGCCTATTGTCCCGGTTGGTAAGGGCCTTTAGTCCCGGTTGGTGAACCGGGACTAAAGGGTCGGTACTAATGCCTCCCCCCTTTAGTCCCGGTTCAATCCAGAACCGGGACAGAAGGGCCTCCACGTGGCCTGTCCCCTGAGCCCAGGCAGGAGGGCCTTTGGTCCCGGTTGGTGGCACCAACCGGGACCAATAGGCATCCACGCGTCAGCGTTTATGTGGTTGTGGTTTTTATTTTTTTTTGAAAGGGGGGGGTGGGGGGTTAATTTAGGTGTTTCATATATTGTGCTATAGCTAGCTAATTAATAGAGAGAAGTGTCCTCTCTTTTGTCCGTGCTTGGTCGACGCTACGTACCATACATACATACGTATAGAGAGGACTAGCTAGACACGCTAGCTAGCTAGTAAGCAAACAGAAGATCGTCATGAACA
Source organism: Triticum dicoccoides (assembly GCF_002162155.2). Lineage (NCBI taxonomy): Eukaryota > Viridiplantae > Streptophyta > Magnoliopsida > Poales > Poaceae > Triticum > Triticum dicoccoides. The sequence goes on along the minus strand of NC_041387.1, from coordinate 337,771,553 downwards.
TATATGCATACAGAGAGAAGTGATATCGACCACCTCTCCTTCTCCGAGAGATTGGTCGAACAAACAAGTTCTCGTATATCTATCCGACACTACCGGCTACATATATACAATAATTATCTTTTACAAATATATAATCTCCTAAAATACGGACGCGTGGTCCACATAGTATTCTCCGTATTCAGCGATCACGTGGTCAAGAAAGAATGCCGCCAATTCCTCTTGAATTGCTCGCATGCGATCTGGTGCTAGGAGTTCATCCCGCATCCGAAACATCTAATTTTAAGAAGGGGGTCAATA
>NC_041387.1:337754329-337769820 GCF_002162155.2 Triticum dicoccoides | reverse complement strand
CACGGGGCGGCGGCCGGCGTGGGCTCGGGCGCGGGGCAGGGGCACGAGGAGACGGGGATGGCGGCCGGCGGCGGCGACGGCGACGAGGAGCGCGCGAGCGATTTGGGCAGCCTGGCGGCGGCGGCAACTGGCTAGGGAGGCGAGGGAGATGTGAAATTTTCACAAGTCCTGGTTATATAGCAAGGGCATTAGTCCCGGTTGGTGCCACCAACCGGGACCAAAGGCCAATTTTCAGCAGCCCAAAGGCGGGAAGCGGCGGCCTTTGGTCCTGGTTGGTGGCACCAACCGGGACTAAAGGGGGGTATTAGTCCCGATTGGTGCCACCAACCGGGACCAAAGGCCCCCTTTAGTCCCGGTTGACCAAAGGCCTTGTGCTGCCCCGCGTCAAATGTTTAGTCCCACCTCGCTAGTTAAGAGGGAGCCGCACCAGTTTATAAGGTGCGGTGCGGCTCCCCTCTCGAGCTCCTCTCTAAAGCAGGCTTTCGGGCCTAACTCTGCCATCTGTGCCTGTGGCCTACTGGGCCTTCCACGGGCCTGAATCCTGGCACATAGGGTTTCTAGTCGTATTCAGGCCGTGGGGCCCAGTAGGTGGCATTTTTTTTGTTTTTTTGTTTTATTTGTTGCTTTATTTAGTTTATTTTGGTTTTGGTTTATTTTTCTTTTGGTCTTTTGCTTTATTTTTTAATTCTTTTTGCTTTTAGTTTTAGAAAAATTATAAACTTTCTGTTAGTGCCATTAGTTTTCAAATCTGAAAACTCTTTTTTTGTTTTTTTTGTTGCTTTATTTATTTTATTTTGTTTCTACTTACAACAAAATACTTATTGTTGCTATTTTTATTTTTTTTTCAGTTTTTTGTTCTGTTTTCTGCATTATTTAGTTTTTGTTGTTTTTTGCTTTTAGTTTTAGAAAAATTATAAACTTTCTGTTAGTGCCATTAGTTTTCAAATCTGAAAACTTTTTTTTTGTTTCCTTTGTTGCTTTATTTATTTTATTTTGTTTCTACTTACAACAAAATACTTATTGTTGCTATTTTTATTTTTTCAGTTTTTTGTTCTGTTTTCTGCATTATTTATTTTTTGTTGTTTTTTGCTTTATTTTTTAATTCTTTTTGCTTTTAGTTTTAGAAAAATTATAAACTTTCTGTTAGTGCCATTAGTTGCTTTATTTATAAACTCTTTTTTTGTTTTCTTTGTTGCTTTATTTATAAACCGGTGTGAGCACCCTTCGGTTGGCGAGGTTTTAAAATTCATAGTTTTCAAATGAACTCTGAAAAAGTTGGCATAGCATGTGCATGTACAAAACGGACAATGGTATCATACTCGTCTGTTACAAAGTTGGCATGTTATCATCATAATAGTTGCGGGAGAAAGTCTTCACTTTTTTTTCGCTTGTGTCGTTTGCTTATTGCGCCGTAACCATGGATAATCTTCATCGTTTATCAGGATGCTTGGGTCAGCCTTGACTTTGAAGGGGGGAATTTCATGAAACTTTTCATACTCTTCAGACATGTCTGTCTTGCCCTCCACTCCCAGGATGTCCCTTTTTCCTGAAAGAACTATGTGGCGCTTTGGCTCATTGTATGATGTATTCGCTTCCTTATCTTTTCTTTTCCTCGGTCTGGTAGACATGTCCTTCACATAGATAACCTGTGCCACATCATTGGCTAGGACGAACGGTTCGTCAGTGTACCCAAGATTTTTCAGATCCACTGTGGTCATTCCGTACTGTGGGTCTACCTGTACCCCACCTCCTGACAGATTGACCCACTTGCACTTAAACAAAGGGACCTTAAAATCTACTCCGTAGTCAAGTTCCCATATGTCTGCTATGTAACCATAATATGTGTCATTTCCATTGTCGGTTGCTGCATCAAAGCGGATGATGGAGTCATGTACCTAGGCTAGGGTCACAGACCTGATCTAAGTACCCTGCCCAAAGACACCCCTAGAAGAGATCACCTTCCAGTCGACCTACGAGGGATTCACTCGACTGACTTGAAGGACTCGACCACGAAGATTCACTCGACCACCAGAAGGTCAAGAGGCACTCTGCACTGCAACGGTCTGTAATTAAGTAGACTTTATGATAGTAAAGACACTTTATGTGGGGCGTTACCAGTAACGCCCCGGACTTAATGTACCTTAAACCCTTCATTACGTGGGTTGGCTGGGGTCTTGGCGCACTCTATATAAGCCACCCCCCTCCACAGGCAGAAGGGTTCGGCACCCTGTAATCCATATACACATAATCCACTCGACCGCCTTCGGGCTCCGAGACTTAGGGCTTTTACTTCCTCCGAGAAGGGCCTGAACTCGTACATCTCTTGTGCTTACAACCTCTCCATAGCTAGGACCTTGCCTCTCCATACCTACCCCCCACTCTACTGTCAGACTTAGATCCACGACAGTTGGCGCCCACCGTGGGACCGGTGTTTTAGCGATTTTGTGGAGAAGTTGCGATTCTTCCGAGTACTTTCATCATGGTAGCTGCTGGAGTTTTGGTCGAGGGTCGAGAGATTCGTCTCGGTGCTCTCACATTCGTCGCCGACGACTCCGCCTGGCTCCAGGAGGCTCCACTCGACGTCGATGCACTCCCCGTCCGCGGTGCGACACATTTTCGCGCATGTGTCCGCGGCATTCTGCTGCGGCAGCCGTCGACCCTGTTGGAAATATGCCCTAGAGGCAATAATAAAAGTGTTATTATTATATTTCTTTGTTCATGATAATAGTCTTTTATTCATGCTATAACTGTATTATCCGGAAATCGTAATACACGTGTGAATACATAGACCACAATATGTCCCTAGTGAGCCTCTAGTTGACTAGCTCGTTGTGATCAACAGATAGTCATGGTTTCCTGGCTATGGACATTGGATGTCATTGATAACGGGATCACATCATTAGGAGAATGATGTGACGGACAAGACCCAATCCTAAGACTAGCACAAAAGATCATGTAGTTCATTTGCTAGAGCTTTGCCAATGTCAAGTATCTCTTCCTTTGACCATGAGATCGTGTAACTCCTGGATACCGTAGGAGTGTTTTGGGTGTATCAAATGTCACAACGTAACTGGGTGACTATAAAGGTGCACTACAGGTATCTCCGAAAGTATCTATTGTTTTATGCGGATCGAGACTGGGATTTGTCACTCAGTGTAAACGGAGAGGTATCTCTGGGCCCACTCGGTAGGACATCATCATATGCGCAATGTGACCAAGGAGTTGATCACGGGATGATGTGTTACAGAACGAGTAAAGTGACTTGCCGGTAACGAGATTGAACAAGGTATTGGATACCGACGATCGAATCTCGGGCAAGTAACATACCGATAGACAAAGGGAATTGTATACGGGATCGATTGAGTCCTTGACATCGTGGTTCATCCGATGAGATCATCGTGGAACATGTGGGAGCCAACATGGGTATCCAGATCCCGCTGTTGGTTATTGACCGGAGAACGTCTCGGTCATGTCTACATGTCTCCCGAACCCGTAGGGTCTACACACTTAAGGTTCGATGACGCTAGGGTTATAAAGGAAGCTTGTATGTGGTTACCGAATGTTGTTCGGAGTCCCGGATGAGATCCCGGATGTCACGAGGAGTTCCGGAATGGTCCGGAGGTAAAGATTTATATATGGGAAGTCCTGCTTCGGCCATCGGGACAAGTTTCGGGGTCATCGGTATTGTACCGGGACCACCGAAAGGGTCCCGGGGGCCCACCGGGTGGGGCTACCTGCCCCCGGGGGCCACATGGGCTGTAGGGGGTGCGCCTTGGCCTACATGGGCCAAGGGCACCAGCCCCAAGAGGCCCATGCGCCTGGGGAAACCCTAAAGGAAGAGTCCCAGCAGGGGAAGGCACCTCCTAGGTGCCTTGGGGGGGGAGGACTCCTCCCCTGGCCGCCGCCCCCTTGGAGATTGGATCTCCTAGGGGCTGGCGCACCCCCCCCCTTGGGATCCCTATATATAGTGGGGTAGGAGGGCCTCCCAAACACACCTTATGCCTTTGGTGCAGCCCCTCCCTCTCTCCCAAGTTCTTCTCCTCTCCCGTGGTGCTTGGCGAAGCCCTGCGGGATTGCCACGCTCCTCCACCACCACCACGCCGTTGTGCTGCTGTTGGATGGAGTCTTCCTCAACCTCTCCCTCTCTCCTTGCTGGATCAAGGCGTGGGAGACGTCACCGAGCTGTACGTGTGTTGAACGCGGAGGTGCCGTCCGTTCGGCACTTGATCATCGGTGATTTGAATCACGACGAGTACGACTCCATCAACCCCGTTCACTTGAACGCTTCCGCTTAGCGATCTACAAGGGTATGTAGATGCACTCTCCTTTCTACTCGTTGCTGGTCTCTCCATAGATAGATCTTGGTGTTACGTAGGAAAATTTTTGAATTTCTGCTACGTTCCCCAACAGTGGCATCATGAGCTAGGTCTATTGGGTAGATTCTTTGCACGAGTAGAACACAAAGTAGTTGTGGGCGTTAATGTTGTTCAATATGCTTACCGTTACTAGTCCAATCTTGTTTCGACGGTATTATGGGATGAAGCGGCCCGGACCGACCTTACACGTACTCTTACGTGAGACAGGTTCCACCGATTGACATGCACTTGGTGCATAAGGTGGCTAGCGGGTGCCAGTCTCTCCCACTTTAGTCGGAACGGATTCGATGAAAAGGGTCCTTATGAAGGGTAAATAGCAATTGGCATATCACGTTGTGGTCTTGCGTAGGTAAGAAACGTTCTTGCTAGAAACCCATAGCAGCCACGTAAAACATGCAACAACATTTAGAGGACGTCTAACTTGTTTTTGCAGGGTATGCTATGTGATGTTATATGGCCAAAAGGATGTGATGAATGATATATGTGATGTATGAGATTGATCATGTTCTTGTAATAGGATTCACGACTTGCATGTCGATGAGTATGACAACCGGCAGGAGCCATAGGAGTTGTCTTTATTTTTTGTATGACCTGCGTGTCATTGAAGAACGCCATGTAACTTACTTTACTTTATTGCTAAACGCGTTAGCCATAGAAGTAGAAGTAGTCGTTGGCGTGACAACTTCATGAAGACACGATGATGGAGATCATGATGATGGAGATCATGGTGTCATGCCGGTGACGATGATGATCATGGAGCCCCGAAGATGAAGATCAAAAGGAGCAAAATGATATTGGCCATATCATGTCACTATTTGATTGCATGTGATGTTTATCATGTTTATGCATCTTGTTTACTTAGGACGACGGTAGTAAATAAGATGATCCCTTACAAAATTTCAAGAAGTGTTCTCCCCTAACTGTGCACCGTTGCTACAGTTCGTCGCTTCTAAGCACCACGTGATGATCGGGTGTGATGGATTCTTACGTTCACATACAACGGGTGTAAGACAGTTTTACACAGCGAAAACACTTAGGGTTAACTTGACGAGCCTAGCATGTGCAGACATGGCCTCGGAACACGGAGACCGAAAGGTCGAGCATGAGTCGTATAGTAGATACGATCAACATGAAGATGTTCACCGACGTTGGCTAGTCCGTCTTACGTGATGATCGGACACGGCCTAGTTGACTCGGATCATGTGATCACTTAGATGACCAGAGGGATGTCTATCTGAGTGGGAGTTCATAAGATGAACTTAATTATCCTGAACATAGTCAAAAGACCTTTTACAAATTATGTCGTAGCTCACGCTATAGTTCTACTGTTTTAGATATGTTCCTAGAGAAAATATAGTTGAAAGTTGACAGTAGCAATTATGCGGACAGTAGAACGCTTATGTCCTTAATGCACTGCTCAGTATGCTGAACCCCAAACGTCGTTTGTGGATGTTTCGAACATCGAACATACACGTTTTGATAACTACGTGATAGTTCAGTTAAATGGTTTAAGTAGAGGCACCAAAGACGTTTTCGAAACGTCGCGGAACATATGAGATGTTTCGAGGGCTGAAATTGGGATTTCAGGCTCCTGCCCATGTCAAGAGGTATAAGACCTCCGACGATTTTCTTAGCCTGCAAACTAAGGGAGAAAAGCTCAATCGTTGAGCTTGTGCTCAGATTGTCTGAGTACAACAATCACTTGAATCGAGTGGGAGTTAATCTTCCAGATGAGATAGTGATGTTTCCCCAAAGTCATTGCCACCAAGCTGCTAGAGCTTCGTGATGAACTATAACATATCAAGGATAGAGATGATGATCCTTGAGGTATTCGCGTTGTTTGACATCGCGAAAGTAGAAATCAAGAAGGAGCATCAATTGTTGATGGTTGATGAAACCACTAGTTTCAAGAAGGGCAAGGGAACAAAGGGATACTTCATGAAACGGCAAATCAGCTGCTGCACCAATGAAGAAACCCGAGGTTGAACCCAAACCCGAGACTAAGTGCTTCTGTAATAAGGGGAACAACCACTGGAGCAAGATTACCCTAGATAATTGGTAGATGAGAAGGCTGGCAAGGTCGATAGAAGTATATTGGATATACATTATGTTAATGTGTACTTTACTAGTACTCCTAGTAGCACCAGGGTATTAGATACCGGTTCGGTTGCTAAGTGTTAGTAACTCGAAATAAAAGCTACGAAATAAAAGGAAACTAGCTAAAGGTGAGCTGACGATATGTGTTGGAAGTGTTTCCAAGTTTGATGTGATCAAACATCGCACGCTCCCTCTACCATCAAGATTAGTATTAAACCTAAAGGAATGGTTTATTGAATTTTGATCGTAGGGATACACATTTTCATGCCAAAAGATATAAGATAGTAATGATAGTACCACTTACTTGTGGCACTGCCATGTAAGTCATAATGGTATAAAACGCATGAAGAAGCTCCATGTTGATGGATCTTTGGACTCACTCATTTTTGAAAAGTTTGAGACATGCGAACCATGTCTATTGGTATATATGCATGAAGAAACTCCATGCAAATGGACCGTTTGAACTCACTTGATTTTGAATCACTTGAGATATGCAAATCATACCACATGGGCAAGATGACTGAAAAGCCTCGGTTTCAGTAAGATGGAACAAGATAGCAACTTGTTGGAAGTAACACATTTTGATGTGTGTAGTCGAATGAGTGCTGAGGCATGCAGTGAATATCATTATGTTCTTACTTCACAGATGATTCGAGTAAATGTTGAGTATATTTACTTGATGAAACACAAGTCTGAATTATTGAATGGTTCAAATAATTTCAGAGTGAAGTAGAAGATCATTGTGACAAGAGGATAAAATGCCTATGATATGATCATAGAGATGAATATCTGAGTTACGAGTTTTGGCACACAATTAAGACATTGTGGAAATTGTTTCGCAATTAATACCGCCTGGAACACCATAATGTGATGGTGTGTCCGAACATCATAGTTGCACCCTATTGGATATGATGCATACCATGATGTCTCTTATCGAATTACCACTATCGTTCATGGGTTAGGCATTAGAGACAACCACATTCACTTTAAATAGGGCACCACGTAATTCCGTTGAGACGACACCGTTTGGAGAAACCTAAGTTGTCGTTTCTTAAAGGTTTGGGGCTGCGACGCTTATGTGAAAAAGTTTCAGGATTAAGCTCGAACCCAAAGCGGATAAAATACATCTTCATAGGACACCCAAAACAGTTGGGTATACCTCCTAATTCAGATCCGAAAGCAATATGAATTGTTTATAGAATCGGGTCCTTTCTCGAGGAAAGGTTTCTCTCGAAAGAGTTGAGTGGGAGAATGGTGGAGACTTGATGAGGTTATTGAACCGTCTCTTCAACTAGTGTGTAGCAGGGCACAGGAAGTTGTTCCTGTGGCACCTACACCAATTGAAGTGGAAGCTTATGATATTGATCATGAAACTTCGGATCAAGTCACTACCAAACCTCGTGGGATGACAAGGATGCGTACTACTTCAGAGTGGTACGTAATCCTGTCTTGAAAGTCATGTTGCTAGACAACAATGAACCTATGAGCTATGGAGAAGCGATGGTGGGCCCGGATTCCGATAAATGGCTTGAGGCCATAAAATCCGAGAGAGGATCCATGTATGAGATAAATGGATCTTTAAGAAGAAGACGGACGTGGATGGTAATGTCACCATCTATGAAGCTCGACTTGTGGCGAAGTGGTTTTTCACAAGTTCAAGGAGTTGACTACGATGAGATTTTCTCATCTGTAGCGATGCTTAAAGTCCGTCGGAATCATGTTAGCATTAGCTACATTTATGAAATCTGGCAGATGGATGTCAAAACGAGTTTCCTTATCAGTTTTCGTAAGGAAAGGTTGTATGTAATACAATCAGAAAGGTTTTGTCGATCCTAAGGATGCTAAAAGGTATGCTAGCTCCAGCGATCCTTCTAAGGACTAGAGTAAGCATCTCGGAGTTGGAATGTGCGCTTTGATGAGATGATCAAAGATTTTGGTGTATACAAAGTTTATAAGAAACTTGTATTTCCAAAGAAGTGAGTGGGAGCACTATAGAATTTCTGATGAGTATATGTTGTTGACATATTGATGATCAGAGATGATGTAGAATTTCTAGAAAGCATATAGGGTTATTTTGAAAGTGTTTTTTCAATGGAAAGCCTGGATTAAGCTACTTGAACATTGAGCATCAAGATCTATAAGGATAGATCAAAATGCTTAATAATACTTTCAAATGAGCACATACCTTGACATGATCTTGAAGGTGTTCAAGATGGACCAGTCAAAGAAGGAGTTCTTGCCTGAGTTGTAAGGTACGAAGTTAAGACTTAAAGCTCGATCACGGCAGAATAGAGAGAAAGGACGAAGGTCGTCCCCTATGCTTAAGACGTAGGCTCTTCAGTATGCTATGCTGTGTACCGCACCTGAAGTGTGCCTTGCCATGAGTCAGTCAAGGGGTACAAGAGTGATCCAAGAATGGCTCACAGGACAGCGGTCAAAGTTATCCCTAGTAACTAGTGGACTAAGGAATTTTCTCGATTATGGAGGTGGTAAAAGAGTTCGTCGTAAAGGTTACAACGATGCAAGCTTGACACCTATCCGGATAGCTCTGAGTAGAGATACCGGATACATATAATGGAGCAATAATTTAGAATAGCTCCAAGTAGAACAGTTGTTTGGAATAGCTCCAAATAGAACGTGGTAGATACATCTAGGAGATGACATAGAGATTTGTAAAGCACACACGGATCTGAAAGGTTCAGACCCGTTGACTAAAACCTCTCTCACAAGCAACATGATCAAACCCAAGACTCTTTGGATGTTGGTCACATGGTGATGTGACCTGTCAGTGTTAATCACATGGTGATGTGAACTAGATTATTGACTCTAGTGCAAGTGGGAGACTGTTGGAAATATGCCCTAGAGGCAATAATAAAAGTGTTATTATTATATTTCTTTGTTCATGATAATAGTCTTTTATTCATGCTATAACTGTATTATCCGGAAATCGTAATACACGTGTGAATACATAGACCACAATATGTCCCTAGTGAGCCTCTAGTTGACTAGCTCGTTGTGATCAACAGATAGTCATGGTTTCCTGGCTATGGACATTGGATGTCATTGATAACGGGATCACATCATTAGGAGAATGATGTGACGGACAAGACCCAATCCTAAGACTAGCACAAAAGATCGTGTAGTTCATTTGCTAGAGCTTTGCCAATGTCAAGTATCTCTTCCTTTGACCATGAGATCGTGTAACTCCTGGATACTGTAGGAGTGTTTTGGGTGTATCAAACGTCACAACGTAACTGGGTGACTATAAAGGTGCACTACAGGTATCTCCGAAAGTATCTATTGTTTTATGCGGATCGAGACTGGGATTTGTCACTCCGTGTAAACGGAGAGGTATCTCTGGGCCCACTCGGTAGGACATCATCATATGCGCAATGTGACCAAGGAGTTGATCACGGGATGATGTGTTACGGAACGAGTAAAGTGACTTGCCGGTAACGAGATTGAACAAGGTATTGGATACCGACGATCGAATCTCGGGCAAGTAACATACCGATAGACAAAGGGAATTGTATACGGGATCGATTGAGTCCTTGACATCGTGGTTCATCCGATGAGATCATCGTGGAACATGTGGGAGCCAACATGGGTATCCAGATCCCGCTGTTGGTTATTGACCGGAGAACGTCTCGGTCATGTCTACATGTCTCCCGAACCCGTAGGGTCTACACACTTAAGGTTCGATGACGCTAGGGTTATAAAGGAAGCTTGTATGTGGTTACCGAATGTTGTTCGGAGTCCCGGATGAGATCCCGGACGTCACGAGGAGTTCCGGAATGGTCCGGAGGTAAAGATTTATATATGGGAAGTCCTGTTTCGGCCATCGGGACAAGTTTCGGGGTCATCGGTATTGTACCGGGACCACCGGAAGGGTCCCGGGGGCCCACCGGGTGGGGCCACCTGCCCCGGGGGGCCACATGGGCTGTAGGGGGTGCGCCTTGGCCTACATGGGCCAAGGACACCAGCCCCAAGAGGCCCATGCGCCTGGGGAAACCCTAAAGGAAGAGTCCCAGCAGGGGAAGGCACCTCCTAGGTGCCTTGGGGGGGAGGACTCCTCCCCTGGCCGCCGCCCCCTTGGAGATTGGATCTCCTAGGGGCTGGCGCACCCCCCCCCTTGGGATCCCTATATATAGTGGGGTAGGAGGGCCTCCCAAACACACCTTCTGCCTTTGGTGCAGCCCCTCCCTCTCTCCCAAGTTCTTCTCCTCTCCCGTGGTGCTTGGCGAAGCCCTGCGGGATTGCCACGCTCCTCCACCACCACCACGCCGTTGTGCTGCTGTTGGATGGAGTCTTCCTCAACCTCTCCCTCTCTCCTTGCTGGATCAAGGCGTGGGAGACGTCACCGGGCTGTACGTGTGTTGAACGCGGAGGTGCCGTCCGTTCGGCACTTGATCATCGGTGATTTGAATCACAACGAGTACGACTCCATCAACCCCGTTCACTTGAACGCTTCCGCTTAGCGATCTACAAGGGTATGTAGATGCACTCTCCTTTCTACTCGTTGCTGGTCTCTCCATAGATAGATCTTGGTGATACGTAGGAAAATTTTTGAATTTCTGCTACGTTCCCCAACAGACCCCATATCGGTCGACTCCCCTATCGACCACCCTCCCGGTCTCCCGGCAGCGCAAGCGCTCGGGTCGGTCGAGGCTTCAGCGGTGGGTGAGACACGCGGTGGCTCGCCAGACGGCCACCACCCAAGTTGCGGCAATCGAGCCCGACGAATCTCTCTACGGCCTGTTCGATCTGTCGACTGGCTCCGTAGAGACTGCATCCGAATGCGATAGCAGTGATCCAGCGGCGGAAATCCTGATGGTCGACGGGCCTCGCAGCCCCCCCTGGCTTCGCCCGTGATGGTGGGGCAGGCGACGGAGACGACCCCGCACGAGACCACGAAGAGTACCAGCCCGAGCCACTCGACTCTCTGCAAAGAGAGGAACTTCGCCGCAGGAACATGGATGCCCTGCATACTCCCATCGCAGGAGAAACCCCCGAGGCTCGCGCCTTGGAGGAGGCACGTTTGGCCAATTTGGCCGAACGCGCTCGCCTGGAGAATCTTCAGCGAGCACTCGACGAGCGCGCGCGGCAACGAGTTCCCGACGCCAATCGACGTCAATCCCGCCGACTCAGGTATATCGAACCCCAATCCAGAATTTAGCATCTGCGACCCGTATAGCAGAGTCCATCCAGCCCTCTCAGTCGGAAGTTGGCAGAGGCTTGATGCATATAAGGGATCTGCTCCGGGCAGCAGGAGATCAGAATTCAGTCGTGTCGCAGTCGCGCAACAGAATTCACAGTCGATCCGTCGCTGCGAATACGGTTCAGTCGGCTCACAGTCCCAGATCGCCTCCGCGGCGTGAAGGGCGCGAGAATCGGCGAGACCAATATGGAGACCGACACGACCGAGATGATAGGCGTCGAGTGCCCACTCCCCCTCCGAGGGGTGGGTCTTACGCTCCTCGGCAGCAAGATGACAGACGTCAGCTCAGTGCGGGGCGAAGAGTTCCAGTCGACCCCAGAGAACCAGGCTTCGACGCGCGATCCATTATCGTGCAAGGCACCGTATTTCATCATGCATTTCAAATTCTTCATATCATATATCAAATGCGTGTATGAATTACAAGATATAGGGGGAGATCTCCATGATTCAACTCTTCAAGTGTGCATTGCTTCAAAAGCAAATTCCTCACTATGCACATCTTCAGGGGGAGTTCTTCTATATCTTGCAATCAAATTCCTCAATATCAGTACTTACACTTCACATGTTTATCCCCGTTGAAAACTTAACCTATATTGTCATCAATTACCAAAAAGGGGGAGATTGTAAGTGCATCTAGTGCCCCTTAGTGATTTTGGTGTATTGAAGACTTATAAGTTAAGGGACTAATGCGTTTGTGAGTGTACACAGGTCTATAAGTCAATGAGGAGTTTGATATTTACAGAGAAAGTCGACCCCTAAAAATGAATATCTTCGACTGAAGATTTTGGTATTCCTGAAGACTTTCATGAAGACTTTGAAAGTGAAGAAATTGGTGTGTCCGTGAAGACTTGATATTCATGCGAGGAATATGAAGCTTGAAGACTTTCGTTTTCATAGTTTTGTTTTTCTCTTTCTTGAGTCATAGGAAACACCGTGCTGTTAAAGGGGGTCGAGAAAATACTAAGGAAAAATTTCCAAGTGATGCTCAACTCAAAATCCTAAACCTACCAAACCCTTCGAGTGAAGCCTTTGGAAATCTCATACAGTTCAGTCACTTTCTTCAATAACAGAGACGAAGTTCTTCTAGTCACTGAGGAATTTGTTATGACTGAGGAGTTAGGAATTCGCCAGTGTGGATTGCCTACACAGTGAGGAACATGATAGCCCTGAGGAATTTGATAGTCAAATTTCTGACCGTTGCTGTGCTACGCGCTAGCTGTCCCAAAATATCTTATCCACCTAACGGTCATATCAGACAAGGACATTTATGTCTTATCATGCCAGGCTGCTCCCTAGGCTATAAATAGCCGCCCCCTACAACCACTAGCTGGTTGGCTGCTCCGAGAGAAACTGACACTTGTCATTTGAGAGCAACCCATCCTCCAAGGACTTTGAGCGAAAATCATCAAGTGAGGAAAAAGCCAAACACCTACAAACCCAAAGTGATTGAGCATCACTGAAGAGATTGATCCTGCATGGATCCGACGCTTGTTACCTTTGAAGACTGTGCTTCTTCCAGACGGTTAGGCATCATGGTCTAGAGCATCCAAGAGGAATTGTGGATCGCCGAGTGACCGAGTCTGTGAAGGTTTGGAAGTCGCCTGAAGACTTACCATGAGTGATTGGACGAGATCTGTGTGATCTTAGTTCAAGGAGAATACGGTGAGGACTTGGTGTCCTGAGCTGCGTGCTCAGCGCCTGGGTGTCCGGGACTGCGTGTCCTCGAGTTTAAATACTCAGCCGCTCCAACCAGACGTACAACTGAGACAACTGTTGGAACTGGTCTAACAAATCATTGTCTTCACCAACCTTACTGGTTCTATTTCCTCAACTCTTTCATTTCCTCATTACTGTGTTGAGTGATTGTTCATATCTGTGTTTGAAGACTTTGACTGAAGACTTTCTCAATTTCCTCAGTTCAATTCTTCAGTCTGTTTGTCTTCATCTTGTGTTATCCTGTGTTCACGCTTTCTGTACTCTGTGCTTGTCTTCATTTCATCATGATGACTAAGTCTGTATCCTGTTATGCTTATTTCTGAGTACTTATTCCGCTGCTAGTAGTTCTTCGCTAAGGAATTTCCTCACCGGCAAATTCCTTAGTGAAGAATTCATAAAAATCACCTATTCACCCCCCTTCTAGTCGATATAACGCACTTTCACGTGTGCTAAGAAAATTAAGTCCCAACTGACTGGGCCTCAACCTGAAGTTTCGCACGCCACCTGGTCATACGTCATGGTTTATTACTCGTACGATCCATCGTACCGGGCCCGGGCCTTGACCCACACTGCCTACTCAGCATCGCGTCGCTTATCAATTCTAAAAATCCAATACAAGTATAGTCTCGCCTTGCTGTTCCATGTATTTTCACCGGTTCATATGTACGAGAGTTACAACGAAGATCAATCGCATTAGAAATTAATTTCCTCCGCAAAGGGAAGCAGCAGAGGGGCAAAAGTGCTACTGGAGGCGGGGGGTGCTCAGCTGACGCCTGACGCGGTGGTGGCCGGAGGAGGAGGTACAGAAGGCAGGGGCGCAAGGGAGAGAAAGTCCATGGAAGGGAAGGGCCGGTCGGCGGGTGAGTGGCCATGGGCGCTGTTGCCTGGAGGAGGAGGTACAGAGGAGAAGGGGAGGGAGGACTCAGTCGGCATGGAAGAAGTGGCTCCGGGGAGGGTGGACGCGCGAGATCGGGCGAGGAGGGATGGTGCCCTGGCGGCGGCGGTTGCCTGAGTCGCGTGGGGATCGAGCAGGAGAGAGCGAGTGGGGATCGAGCAGACGCTCTCCCCCTATGCTAGGGTTAGTGGGGATCGAGCTGGGCTATAACTGGGCCAGTTTGGTCTTGGAGCCCGATGGGATGCTGTTGCTGCTGCGCCCACTGTGCATTGCCATATTTCAAAAGAAAAAAAGTAGAGACGAAGAGAACAAAATCAAAAAAAATCTGTTAGCTACTCTGACATATATCAAAGCTTCACAGATTGAATTGCAAGTAATGGATTTAAAAATATTTAGAAACAGAGAACTGGTCTTGTGGTGTTATAACAAGCGTAAATATGTGAAGATGTTGCACGGCGCTTGGAGTGGGTGTACAAGATATGTGTGTGCCTTTTTTTTAGAGAATACCTTATATGCGAAATGCTTGTGTTTGGACCAAGTCCAAATAATACAAAAATTGCATTAAAATGTATATAAAAAATCTCACTCCGTCAGATAATAGCCCGAAGCTAAAGGAGGTGCCATCGGAGGACATGAATGCGGTAATTGCAGACGCCAAAAATCCTACCATCATCGACAATGGTGATGAACATTAAAAGTGGCAACATAAATGAGTCACTAGAAATGTTCGACGTTTTTTTCCTTTCGGTGCAATGCACAAACACATTATTGATGCGTGCAAAGATGAAAAGAGAACCTTTTTTATAAACACAACACAGACGTAGACGCTCACAAGTCACAAGCACGTACATACACTCAATCTATGAGTGCGCACATGCATTTCAGGTCCTTGTGAGCACCTTCGAAAGACTAGATTGACGGGTCCTGAGATTGTTAAGTTACCCTATAAGATGATTCATACTAAACTGCGGATACAAGCTTTATGTAACCATTGATTTCCATATTGTTTCAAACTGTGACTATAAAGATTTTTTTCATAATATTATTTGCTGATGTTGTTAGGTGTGTGTATTAGGGATGTTTTTTTCCTCCCGTTGCAATGCACGGGCATGTTTGTTAGTATATATATATATATATATATATATATATATATATATATATATATATATATATATATATATATATATAT
>NC_041387.1:337736219-337753389 GCF_002162155.2 Triticum dicoccoides | reverse complement strand
AAAGGGTACTGCCACATGACAGCTATGTTTTTTTTTACTTCTCCATCTATTTCTGCATGTTAAGTCATAAAATCCCTCGATAATTGGTAAAGAGTAGAAGATATGTGCCAGAATCAACAATTCAACACATATAGTTACAAAATAAAAGAAATTATACTGATAAAAACACATCATAATCGACCAAACTTGCATGCAGAAGCGTTTTCAGAATAAAAGAAAATTAATACAAAGTAATATACCCTACTTAAATTAAATAGTATTTTAAGTAAAAACTGATTTGTATCCTTAGCGATGGATTCCACTAAAATGTATAATCAATCACTATATAATCAGATTGACATAATATGACATTTCTATTTCGTCGGAGTTGTATGGTTGCAATTTAAATCAAAATAATTGAAAGTTGTAAGAAAAGAAAATACATCAAAATCGCAACTCGAATAGTGCATTAAAGAGAATGGACCACAACCGGTCATAAAAGAAAATTACATGACTCGGCCACATAATCTAGGATGTATTATACATTGTGTAATAGTGTAAGCTACAAAATACATTCATATGAGAATGTTCTGCTAATATTTAGGATGCTAGAGATTTGCATCGAGTCTATGAGCCATGATGAGCCGGTTCTACTCGATATCTTGATGTTGAAAGAGAGATGGACCCGTTGCAACGCACGGGCCTTTTTGCTAGTAATAATAAAGCACGGATTGACTCCGTGGGTTCACCGTCACAATACGCTTCTTCCTGTGATTTTACGCTTTCAGTTTGAATTCTAACCAAGGTGGTACTAATTTTCTGTACTAACTTCTTAAACCTATTAAAATATTTGTACATAAAGTGGCATCATTACGCTCACCCATCCCGGTTGGGCCATATCGAGCAGCCCATCCGCACTCCAAAATAGGCCCATGAAAGCCTCACATGCGTTGAATCCTGCAGGCCCGGTTGTAGTACAAAGGAAACGAGGTAAAAAACCTACAGGTTACCAGAGATCGAACTCGGGACCTGCAGTCATATAAACATTGTTGCGACCAACCCATCTAGAACATGTTATGTGTTCAATTAAAAGTTTACCTACCACCTCGCTGCTTTACATCCAACTCACTTGGGTATTATGAAGCAGGGAATCATGAGAAAGATATTACAAAGGAAAGATTGGCTAATTATTACTGCATGCCCATTTAAAAGAGGATTTCCAACTTGATCAAAATAAGGACGGAAAAGTGGCACAGGGAATAAGGAAGGAAAGAGAGCTAATTGGAATTCTATATGTGTGATGGGCTATATTATAAACGGGAAAGAAAATAGAGGCTAATTCGCATTCTATATATGTGGTCGGCTATAAACGGATCCAAGGAAACATGCAAGAAAGAAACCAAAGGCATCCACCAGATTGCGCATGTCGTTGTGCAGCCTTCTCAAACGGCACGAAAAAATTGGATGGAGTTAATTTCAAAGTGGATTTCAAGAAGGCATATGATAAAGTCAAATGGCCGTTCCTTCAACAAGCTTTGCGCATGAAGAGCTTTGATGAAGCTTGGCGACGTCAGGTGGTCCAAACACACAAGGGTCTGAGACAAAGCGATCCTATGTCTCCAATTTTGTTCAATATTGTGGTTGATATGTTGACGATCCTGATTGGGAGGGCAAAGGAGGCTGGTCAGGTGGGTGGCTTGGTGCCTCATCTGGTTGATGGTGATTTGTCCATTCTGCAATACGCTGATGATACAATCATTTTTATGGAACACGATTTGGCAAAAGCGAGGAACATGAAGTTAGTGTTATGCTTACTTGAACAATTGTCGGGGCTGAAGATTAATTTTCATAAAAGCGAGTTGTTCTGTTTTGGTAGAGCCAAAGACGAACAAGAGGCTTATAGATAATTGTTTGGTTGTGAAGTTGGGGCTTTACCTTTCACGTATCTCGGTATTCCCATTCACCATCATAAGCTAACAAACAGTGAGTGGAAGTGCATCAAAGATCGGTTTGAGAAGAAACTGAGTTGCTGGAAAGGAAAACTCATGTCTTATGGAGGCCGGTTGATTCTTATTAACTCGGTGCTCACGAGTTTACCTATGTTCCTCTTATCCTTCTTTGAGGTCCCAGTTGGAGTTAGGAAAAGACTGGACTTCCATCGATCACGATTCTTTTGGCAGAGTGATGAGCTTAAGAGAAAATACAGATTGGCAAAATGGGATATTATCTGTCGACCAAAGGACCAGGGGGGCCTTGGTATTGAAAATCTTGAAGTTAAGAACAGATGCCTGCTTAGTAAGTGGCTGTTTAAGTTATCTTCTGATACGGAGGCAACATGGGCGTAGATTTTACGTAGTAAATATCTGCAGTCCAAGACCCTATCCCAGGTCACTCTGCGACCAACCGTTTCGCCGTTCTAGAAGGGGCTCATGAGAATCAAAGATACCTTCTTTAACAAAACGAGGTGCATTGTCGGTAATGGCACCAACACTCGTTTCTAGGAGGATACGTGGTTTGGTGACACGCCTTTGGCGACCCAGTATCCGTCCCTATATCGTATTGTTCAACGTCGTGAGGTTCTCGTTGCCACGGTTATGCAGTCCATTCCACTCAACATTCAGTTTAGGAGGGTGCTCGTGGGTGATCGATGGGAAGCATGGCTTCACCTAGTCCGTAGACTGATGGAGGTTCAGTTAACTCCTCAGCCCGATAAGTTGTGTTGGAAGCTTACTAGACCTGGGGAGTTCACTGTTAAATCGATGTACATCGATATCATTAACACTAGTGTGATTCCTAGTTCCAAAGATGTTTGGAAAGTTAAGGTCCCTTTTTTTGAAGATTAAAGTGTTTATATGGTTTGTGCATAAACAAGTAATATTAACAAAGGACAATTTAGTTAAGCGCAACTGGACAGGTTCTACTAGGTGTAGTTTCTGTGATCGGGACGAGACTATCAAGCATCTCTTTTTTGACTGCCCGTTGGCACGAGGGTTGTGGCACTCTGTGCAAATTGCCTTAACATTACTCCTCCGACTTTGGTCAACATGTTATTCGGGGCGTGGCTTGCTGGGATAGAGTCCGAAACGGCTAGACACATTCGTGTAGGAGTATGTGCGTTGTTATGGGCAATTTGGAATTGCAGAAATGATTTGGCTTTTAACAGAAAAACAACTATTCATTTTTTGCAGGTTGTATTCTGGGCTACTGCACTGATCCGTATGTGGTCCTTACTCACCCCGACGGAGGCCAGGGAGCGTTTGGTTACTGCATCTGTCCGGTGGGAGATGGTAGCGCGGGATATCTTCAACCGGTTTGGATGGCGGTCATGTAATAGGATAGGCAATTAGTTTACCTATCTTTTATTTTGCCTGCCGGTTGTGGCTTATTGGGCTTTTTGTGTTGGCTTTGAGGCTCTGTGTGAGCTAGCCTTTGCTTTTGTTTGCAGACTTTGAGACCTTGTTGAACCTTATTTACTATATAACAAATGTGGCCGTATGCATCGTTCTGATGCAGAGGCCGGGGAGTCCCTCTTTTCAAAAAAAAACCCAGGGCCAACCTTACACCCATCCGGCCGTGCTCTTAATAGATCGCACACACCAATAGGTAGGGAAATAAAAAAAGGTTGGCATTCCCAAGGAAACGAGTGACAGGCATTTCTAAAACATAATACTATTCCCTTTGTTCCTAAATATAGGGTGTATAGTTTTTGGCACGAAAATTAAAGAATAGACATGGAGGAAAAATTTCATAAGTTTTGGGCGAGATTTCACCTGACTAATTGACATGAAAAAATACAGGAGCTTTCCTGATAGAAGGAAATGTAATCAATCCTTTAAAAAGTTATCCAAAGGAGCGGTGCAACACAATACACCTTATATTTTGAATTTTTTTCTCAAAAATCTATACACCTTATATCAAGGAACGGAGAGAGTATAAAACAGTAGACATGAAACCTATTTTGTGGAATTAATGCACTTTTTTTGCGGGGAAGTAATATGCAAATATACGTACAAGATAATATAGACACTTGGTGCATTGCATCTGAAGTTATATCACGTGTTAATTATTTATTTTATAGCCTCTGTAATCGTGAAATGAGCCTTGGCAAGCTAGCTGCTGAGACTGCATGCATGCGAGACGGACAAAGACCAAATTTGCATTTGCATATAGAAGATGGTTGCTGATGGATTGTATTCCTTACACATAGGCTAGCTGCTGAGAATGCATGCATACAACTCATAATGGCCTACACAATAAAACGAGAAGACGATGGCTTGTGTTGGCTTCATGGTCTTCATCGATTGTAGGTTGCAGTACTGTAAAAGTAAGGAAAATATAACTGAATATTGCCGTAAGTACGCACTATATTTTTCCTAGATCCACAAACCGTATGATGATTAATTTATCAGGTATGACATCTTTTGTATGCGCTATGTTTGAGCATGACAACAACTAGCAGGCCGTATCTTGACATGTGCAACCGAAGCGGTTGAACTGGGCCTCCAAATTCCAGAGGTGCCAAAATCAGAGATTGATATTACTAGGTCAAGACTCAAGACATAATTGCTCAAAGAGAAACAACTACTGGTCAAGTGATTAGGTGCTAATGGGCTTTTAAGAGCGAAATAAAGGAAAAGGACTCGCCCTAAAATACAGGCCAACCTCACGTCTCTCTCTCTCTCTGTATTTTTGTTTCTCATTCACTGCATGGTTCTTAGTAGAGCGACCCCATCCCATGTGCTGCCATTCATGGTCTCCAACCTTTCACCCCTCTAAAGTTTCTACTGTCATAATTTTGTTCTTTCTGATACATCATTAATTTGGGTAGATTTAAATTTTAAGATAAATGTGAACTCCCTGAAAAAAATATGTAGCATCGCAATAATTTATACAGATATTTTTAATTTATATTTTTAAAATATAGGGCTTAATTTTGATTTTGCACAAGGCCCCGAATTTTAAAGGTACGGCCATCACAACTAGCTTGAGAATAAAAGTTAGTACATGTCTCCAAACTCTATCGTGTGGCAATGCCTTCACTGGACTTTGTTTCAGTTTACAACAATATATATTTATGAGGTAAAATACCATGTTACTTTTTATAAGCACAAATATAATAAGTGGAGCTTATGGCTATACAGGTGCCAAAAAATTGGTCACTCGCAAAGATTAAAAGATAATGCATTGCCGGTTAAAGTAAAGAATTAACACATGCACTTTGATTAAATAGGTTGTGCCTCTTTTTTTGCCCGGTGCAACGCACGGGCATTTGTACTAGTCTCTCCCTAATAATAAAGCACGGAGTGAGTCTCCGAGTTCACCGTCGCGGTAGTGTTTCAGAAAAGCCCCTACTGTTTTCTGTATCCAACACGCAGTCCAATTTCGAGTGGATATGACAAAACGTTTCGATTTTGCACAAAACTCACTGTTGTTTGGTTTATTCAAGCCGCGGTCCTTTTTACAGTGCCTGGACACATGGATCCATCCTCCTCCGCGCACCGGCGGGGGCGGTCGTCGTCGGCTCCGCCAAGCGCCTCCTCGACTGGGCAATGTGAGAGGCGGAGCAGCCAGCGGGCGGGACAGCCCCCACGGACCACGCCGAGCCAAGCACCGCAGCCGACATGTACATCGACTCCGGCAGAGACCATGCGGGCGGGGATCCGGGTGCCAAAAGGAGGCGCGGCGGCGGCAGCGGCGATGATGCGCACGTCGTGGTCCAGAGGCCGGAGAAGCGCCGGATCCTCGCGTGGAGGGTGCGCCAGTACCGGTCCCTGGTGGCCGAGGCCACGGCGGCGGCAAGGAGGGCAAGAATCCGGGCGGTGAGGAAGAGGACGGTCGCTTGGAAGAGCGTCCAACGGCAACTCACGCGCGCCGCCCTGAGCTGCGACGGCCTGCACAAATGGAGCCCCGGCGGCGGAGGAGGAGCTGCTTAGCAATATTAAAGATCTGCTGGTAATTAAATCAGCTCAATCCTCATGCTAATTAGGGAATAGGATTAGCACCCTAGCATTTTGTTTTCCTACTCGATTAGACAGTGCTCCTTGATCTGAATGACAGGGCAGCTCAGCCCAATTAGGTTGGCTTTTGTGATGTTATCCAATTGCGTGTAGAAATCCCATCTTTATGCAAACTTACTACTGATACTCTGAAAGACAGCAGTATATATTAGTGTTCTTAGATAACTGCGCACTTGAGCGTTTGTGCTCTAAGTTGATTTACCAGATGACACCATCAGTCTCGGCTGATTTTGCAGCTTCATTCATGCCTTCCACTGGGCATTGATCTGTCTCCAGTCTCCACTGCATTTCACTAGCAGCAGTTTTCACCTTGTGAGGTCTGAGCTATCAAATATTCGAATGCCTTTTCTGGCTAATCCAATAGCCTAGGAGTATCACCATGTTTTCGGGCAAAAAGTACGCCATCATCGTGAGTGCAGAGCACAATGCAAGAGGGAATAAAACAGCAAAGCCGCGAACTAAACAATGCAAACATTTCTTAGCCATTTTGCAAAGATGGTCTGGCTGAAAGCATAAATCTTCATGTTGAGAATAGTTAATGTGGGTCATAAATTAAAGAATTACTCGTGTAATAGGCTATGCTTACGTGGTGTGATAAATTCTTTTCTCTCGGTGCAACGTACAGGCATTTTTTGCTAGTCTTTCCCTAATAATAAAGCACGGATTGACTCCGTGGGTTCACCGTCACAATGCGCTTTTCTCCCATGTCATAATACGCTTCTTCCTGTCCGTTTTTTTTTTCTTAATTTTGATATTTTTCTTAATATCCGAGGTGGTACTATCTATTTCTTCGTCGTTGAAATTTTTTCATCCGTCCCTCGTTGTGATTTTTTCTCGTAGGTGCAGCATGGGCCTTGGCCCACTCACGTGATGGCCCAGGCAAAGAGAAAACAAAACGTGCATAGTTGGACACGGATTGACTCCGTGGGTTCACCGTCACAATGCGCTTTCCTCCCATGTCATAATACGCTTCTTCCTGTCCGTTTTTTTCTTAATTTTGATATTTTTCTTAATATCCGAGGTGGTACTATCTATTTCTTCGTCGTTGAAATTTTTTCATCCGTCCCTCATTGTGATTTTTTCTCGTAGGTGCAGCATGGGCCTTGGCCCACTCACGTGATGGCCCAGGCAAAGAGAAAACAAAACGTTACAATAGAGAGTTCTTCTCTTTTATATTACTAGCACAAACGCCCGTGCGTTGCATCGGGTGAAAAAAACCCACACTTCCCTAACCCAATTGCTCAAGACCCTCTTTCATTCCACGAAACAACGCGAGGCATGATGGGATGAATAAACTCTTTGAAATCGGCTGCCGTGAAAATATATACTATAGAAAAAATATGCATGTATTTCGGTTTTCAGTTCATTTGTATTCACCCCACAGGCATGTCATAAAAGCTTTAGTCGGTGCGGTGGCTAGCTTGTCGGGTGAATAAAGTGGAGGTCCACAGTTTGAATCCCAGGCGGCTCGCTTTTTTCTTTTTATGCATTTGCCGCCCGACCTCTCGCGCGAGGTCAATCCAAATCGGCCGGCCCAGTCGCTTGATTCCTATGCGAACGGACGTCTTTTTGACACAAAATGCATCAAAAGCAAATCCTATTTGGCGTTGCAGGCGTCCGTTAACGTGTATTCTGCAAACGGGCGCCTACAGCACCCCGTACTGGGCCGGCCCGTTACTGTGTACTCTATTCCGCAAGAAAGAAGGGAGCCGTCGTTGCGACTCGAACCACAAACATGTTGGATTGATGTTCAATAGTATAACCATCACGACACACAATACGATCTGATAATATTCAACTCTTTCTTTTTATGCATCTGTCACCCGACCTCTCTCGCGAGGTCAATCCAAATGGGTCGGCCCAGTCGCGCGATTCCTATGCGAACAGACGTCTTTTTGACGCAGAATGAGTCAAAGGCAAATCCTATTTGGCGCTGTAGGCGCCTGTTAACGTATATTCTGCAAACGGGCGCCTGCAGCACCCCGTACTGGGCCGGCCCGTTACTGCATACTCTATTCCGCAAAAAAGAAGGGAGCCGTCGTTGCAACTCGAACCACAGACCTGCCGGATTGATGTTCGATAGTATAACCACCACGACACACAATACGATCTGATAATATTCAACTCTTTCTTTGCTTTATTCGTTTCTTTTCCTTTTTTTTCTTTTCCCTTTTTCTTTTTTTCCTTTTTTCTTTTCTTTTTTGCGTTTCTCGTTTCTTCTTCTTCCTGGTTTCTTTCCCTCACTGATTTTGTTTTTTTCTTAAATACGTGAACATTCTCAAATTCAATGATTTTTCTAAATTTGATGAACTTTTCTTTTCAAATCTATGAACTTTTAATAATTTTTGTGAACTACTTATAAAAATTGATTATTTTGTTTCAAATTCGATGAACCCTTTTCAAAATCTTTGAACTCTTTTCAAATTCAATTAACTTTTTTTAAAATTGGATGAACTATTTTTGCAAATTGATGAACTTTTTTTCAAAATTTGATGAACATTTTTTAATTTTTTGTGAACTACTTTCTTAAGTTGATGAACTTTTTTCAAATTGGTGAACTTTTTTTTCAAATTTTTGATGAACTTTTTAAATTTTTTGTGAACTATTTTTGTAAATTGACGAACTTTTAAAAAAATATTGGGCTTCTCTTGAATAGGGCGATGTTTTTATGCATGTTAATGAACTTTTTCCGAAATTTGTGAGGTTTCATTTTTCTTGAAAAAACATATGTTCTCTCAAAAAAAAATGGGCCGGCCCTAGTGGTTAGCTGAACACACGTAGGTAGTGCAGGTACCGAGTTCTTTATATGGGTACAATATGCGAAGTATTAAATAGAGTTGTTTTCGTATACTAAAACACACATTGGCCTTTGGCGCAGTTAATTCTGGATGGATAGAGCATGCACGTACGGTTTTTTCATCGTGCACCTTCGGCTTCGTGTGATCGTGGTTAACCTTGCTGTTTAATAAAATTGATGGCCAACCCATGACATACAAAATGAAAAAAATCTTTCAGTAGCAGCTCCCTAAATTCAAGATTGGACAATTCAACTAACAATTGCAGTTCGGTCAGGGATCTATTCTACTAACAAATTCATGTCTAACCTTACTGTTCAATTCAAGAAACAATCAATACTTAACAGTATACACAAAATTGACCTCAAACAGTAGCCAATTGAGCCCAAACAGTGGTAAATCCTAACCAAGAACAATGCCTCAATGACCACGAACAAGAGCAGAGAGAGGAGGGGGCGAGCTCAGCTGAAGACGGAAAGGAGGAAGCTCCATGGGTGGTGCGTCCCGAGCTGCAGCAAGGCAAGGTCGACCCCTCCTTCCACAAGTATCCAATCCTTGCTTGCACATCTACCATGGAGGATCAAACCAGATATTAGAGAGAGAAAGGGGGAGAGATGGGGAAGGGGATGAACTCACCCCATGGCCACCAAGCGGAGGAGGAGCATCCCGGAGACGGAGCTGCGTGTGGGGGCGGGGTGGGCGTCAGAGAGGAGTCGCCGGAGGCGCCGGAACCACGCCAGAGTGGAGGTGCTCAAAACCCTAGCCATGGTTGATGGTCAACCAGGAAAACGGCGGCGGCGCCCAACCCCTATTTCGCGTGAGAGAGAGATACGTGGGCCGGGAGAAGGGGGCAAATCCTTGCTGGTGTCGGCCGGCGCCCGGCGCAGCACCGGATCGAGGGTCGCCGCCTCGCCGGGGTCGGTCTCCTGGCGGCTGGGATCGGGATAGCCCGTGCCATGAAAGAAACTCATGGATGATTCGTTGTTGGGCCATATTGGATTTACGTGCGAATTTGACGTACAAGCAGAAAAAAAAACATCAAAACGTATACAATAATAATATCACCTCGTTAATGTTATGATTTTATCTACATAAATTGTGAAAGCGTATTATGACACAAGAAGAAAGCGTATTGTGACGGTGAACCCGAAAACACAATCCGTACTTTATTATTAGGGAGAGATTTCACATCGCCCCCTTACACAAAATCTCATCAATTTATATATATCTATCAGTTAATATGAATAAGCCTCCTAGAGAATTGGGAAGGAGTGAATCCGTCGGGAGAAATTAAGTCTCGCTCTTGGGCCCAGCATCGCATAGCTCGTCGGTTATGGCCTACATGGATACCTCCTACATGAACAAAGGCCGAGGACGGCGGCCACTTGACGGTGATGCAGTTCGTGCACCGGACGATTGGCGCGCGTGACGGGGCTCATGGTCCTGCGCCGTTCAGAGCCCCTTCCCATAATTCTCTCAATTCCTTGAGCCATCCCGTCTCGATCCCAAACACACTCCAATCTGGAGAAACCCAACAGGATGGGAAGCCTGCAAGCGCTTTCTGAGGCGGACAGATGTATGTACACAAGCTCACTGGCAAAGGACCGACATTGTTGCACATCCTGGCCGGGTATGTCCGTGTGATGGGCGTGTGTCTCCTGCTCGAGCTGGGTGCCAAGTGCCAACGCGGAGGAAACATATGGGAATGGAAGCTACTTAAGCCGGTGCAGGCGGTGTCGCTGGTGTGGTGCTGGAGCTAGGTGCCCACGCATAGCCCCCTGACTCCCCAACTTAGCCCAGCTCAAGTCCCTCCCCGGCTTCAACAATGTTGTGATGTGCATCAGCCCTGCCTCGCCTGACCTCTACGAACACGCCATGCACGTCTGGCCCATCTTACTGCATTTGTTCGGTAGCTTCGGTCGTGGTCCGTGTGATCCATTCGACCGAGCCACCATCGTCGATGCAGCCGTCGCAGCCGTGGCTATGGATATTCCACCCGTCTTACCTAGCAACGTATCATCCAGCAATAAGGTAACGAGGACCCAACAAAAATCCAACATGCACACACAGTTTGCCATGTTACTTTTCTTCAGCAAAAGAATTAAAGCCTTATTACTTCAGTTTCTTGAAAAAAAAACACGCTATCATTGTTGTTGTTGTGTGTGGTGACTCCAGGAAGGAGTGGACACCTACATGATGAACGACTATGTGGGCATCAGTGGAGGACGGACGGTGAAAAGAATCTCTCTGACACTGACTTCCCAATTTCTTTTATTCATTACATTCCTAAGTTTAATGTTTTTCCTTTCCATTCCATGCATGTGTTTTTTGTGTGGGGTTCAGTAATTTCTAGAAGAAGGGGCGGCGCCGGTGCTCCCGGACTTCGGGCCACGCACCTGGATCTGGGCCGGCGGGCGGTGACACCATGCATGCATGATGCATGCATGGATGGATCAAGTACGCCGGCGGTGACCTTATGGCCAACAAATTAAAGACAGGATCTTGAACCCAGCAGCTAATGTATGTCATGGGATGGATCATGGAGCCACACCAGGCACCAGCGCACCTATGGGTGCGCGCCGTACAGCACGGCGGCCGGCACTGTCGACCCAAGTTACGTACCTGTCGGCCGGCCGTACGTCATGGGCGGCGAGCACTGACCACGCACGTCAACGCCGACGCCCAACTCAGAGAACGCAGCCGACGTCGATGTCCAAAGACATAAATATAGGAGCTTGAACCCGCTGGTTGATGCTCATGGGGGAATGACTACAGAACCGCCGCGACGGACGCATCTATGGTTGCCGCGCCAGCCAGCCAGCACCGGCGACCCAAGTATGGTTGCAATGTCGTCGTGTCGAACCGCATAGCCGGCGAGCGAGGTGAATGTGAAGGGCCAGCTCCGGCCGAGAGCGCGAGGGGATGAAGCTGGCGGTCGTGGAGTGTTGATCCGGCCGGCCTGGCATGTATTGTACTAGTGGTTGGGGCGCGCCGCCTGACCGGAAACTCGGCGGTGCCAGGTAGTACACGTCCCTTCCACTCTCCTATTTGTACCAAGTGTGCTCAGTTCATGTATAATAGTATAAGTACTCCCTCCGTCCGGGTTTATTAGGCCTAAAGACAACTTCTCTTAGACCAAGACACATAGTAATTTGCTCACATTAATTCTTCCATTCCACTCCCAATGCACTCTCTCACATGCATGCAGCCAATGAAAAAGCACACATGAAGTGTATTAACTTTTCAGCCATGGCACCAACAACAATAGCTTTCAATACAACCAATGAAATGGTTGCATGCATGCACCTTTCCAACGGGGGCCTTATAAAAGGGGACATGCTTGTGATGCTGAGAGGCCTAATAAACCCGGACGGAGGGAATATCACATAAACAATTTACACGACATCCACGACGACAGCCTCCTCGCCAACACAGGTGCATGCTTTCTCTTCAATCTTTCAGACGCCGTCGCCCACACTGACGCGACTGTCTCCGGACTGCGCATCGGCGGCGGCAAACTCCTCGGCATGCACCTTTGCACGCATCTTTCAGACGCCGTCGCCCACACTGACGCGACTGTCTCCGGACTGCGCATCGACGGCGGCAAACTCCTCAGCATGCACCTTTGCACGCATGTGAAGATGTTAACAATGACATCCGTTCATTGCTCTTGTTTCTGTTCTGCATAGTTCTACATAAATAGTGAAACCATGATTAATCCACATACTAGGATCTATGATTGTCCATGTAATCGATGCAAGAGATGAACCATATGTCGTGAGCATATGTTATGAAAACCAATCATAAAGTGCATGAGCAAGTGAAATCATACCACGGATCCTCAGCAGATCCCCATGGTACTGAAAATTTGATACCACTGACCTAACCTATGACTGAAACAAATCTTTGTAGTTTGCCACAATGTTCTGTCAAAATCATATGACCATAAGAAAATACACTCTATGCATGAGGCCTCTTGATCGAAAGCGACAATTGCGATTGAATCTATTACAAAGATGTCCCCTCAAAATCATATGACCATAAGAAAATACACCCTATGCATGAGGCCTCTTGACAGCGACAATTGCAATTGAATCTATTATAAAGTACAGCATTACATTTCGAGGTTGTTGGTTCCATATTCTAAATGATGGTCTTGCGCTCCATTAAATATAATGATCTCACATGTTTTTACAGGAGTTCGTATTCGTATGGGCCCTACCACTCCCAACAGGACCCCCACTCCCAGCAGGACGCACACCCCCTTCCAGGATATAAGCAACAACCAAACATCAGGTATTGATCATAACCCAGTCAGGACGCGCACCCCCTTCCAGGATATAAGCAACAACCAAACATCATGTATTGATCATAACCCAGTCACTCAAGTTCGATACAGTATTACAACTGCTGAACTGTTTCATGATTTGCAGGCCCAAAGGAACTAAAAAGGCAGAGGGATAGAGAGCGGTATGCAAAAAATAAAGACGAGATTAATAAGAGAAGGCGTGAAGCCTACAAAAGAAAAAAAATACCAGTGAGGAAATAGATGGCCTACATAACGGAACACCGGCACAGCTAGCTGTATCACAAGGTAATGATGATCAAATTTCATTATCTATGCCCCAATTGAATTGGCTATAACTTATTTGGAACATGATATGGTGAGTCTCAGTTCCATATAAATGTTTGTATAGATGGGACCTAAACTAACAAAAACCCTATTTTCAGATATACATTCCAGTTAACAATGAACACTTCCATTGGTACCTAGCAGTTATAAATGCCGGGCAGCGATGCATCCAGGTGCTCGACTCGCTAGGCCCAGGAATGAGACGCAAAGACCTCACCGCTATGGTTAGTCATTAGTCCCACTACACCATCTTTTGATAACACGATTTCTGTTATTGTTCGGTTGTGATGCTAATACTTTTTCATTTATTCATTCAACAGCTCAAAGGACTAGAAAATGTATTCGAATATGCATCGCTTCAAGTGGAACTAAAAACTGATAAGTGGAAAGACTTAAACATCTCATCATGGCCAAGGGAAGAGTTTATTAAGAGCAAACTACAAAGAGACTGGTATACCTCCTAACTCAAAGGCTCAAAGTAATTGACTTCCGAAGACTCTGAATTTAGGCTTATTTTGACAGCAATCTGTAGGAGGAATTAGTTTAAATAAGCATGGAGTAGTTTAACATTCTTGAAAGCAAGCTGCGCACACATCTTACTGAATTTAGGCTCATCTTTAAAGCAAAGTTTTGATAGTTTTTTAGCTTTGACATACAATTTTGATAGTTTGGGGACAGATTTAGTCACTGAACCAATTATGACCAGCACATCATTAAACTTTAGTCTCAATATATCTGAATTTCTATCTCTGGACCATGTGGCGGCAAGCAAGCAAATTAAATTGGTAAACAGTACAGTGTACAACTGATTCAGCACTAGAGGTCGACAGTGATAGCACCAAGCGAAATTCAGTAATTATAACCAGCAAATCATTAAACTTAGTCTGAATATCTCAATTCTATCTCTGGACCATGTGGCTGCAGGCAAGCAAATTAAATTAGTAAACAGTGCAATGCCTATCTCATTGAACACTAGGGCCTGAGAGCAACTAGATTCAGTCAAGCATGCAAGTGAATCTAGAGCAGCAGAAAAATCAGGGAACTAGACCTATGAAATCAAAACGAGAGAGAGGTAGAGGGAGGCTTGACCTTGGATTGTTGCTGCCCCATGGCTGGGCGTCATCCCGTGAGAGAAGCCTCACTCCTCCTCTCCCTACATCAAGTTGGTGCAGGTGCGTGGTGAGTTGGAGGCTGGCTGCATCCATTGGCGTGTTAAGGTCTCCTGCAGCCCAGCACGAACACCAACAGAGCAACAAGGTGTGAGGAACACGCATACACTCCTGTAGAATTGAATCAAATAGAGAGGGGAGGCGGGAGGTGGCGCACTTTTTCCTTGAGTGAGTGCTGCTAAAAATCCATGGCTGGGTGTCTTCATCCTCCTCGTTGTGCATAGAGTCCAGTTGCTGTGTGCGTGAGGCAGGAACGTACATCTCATCTCAGGGAAGGGAAGAAGAAGAAATCCAAGAGGAAAGGAGAAGGGGGCGGACCTGTATGTCGTCGGGGTAGCCTTCCTGTCCCGGAGCCACGGGGTAAGGTCGCCGGAGCCAGACGGAGCAGATCCAGCGCCGGCGCACGTGCATCCAGCGCCTCCAGCGCCTCCTCGCCCAGCAGCACCATCAGCGGCGGATAAAAATTCAACCTTTGACATACGGGGTGTGAGAGAGCGGCCGCGCTGGTGACGAAGGGGAGGGCAGCCTGACCAGGGAGCGCCGGCGATGGTGACGAAGGGGGGCGGCCTGACCAGGGAGCGCTGGCTATGGTGGAGAGAATGGGGAACAGAGGAGATTGTGAGGGAGTGGTGGGGAACTATCCAGAGAAGAATCTGAGGCGGTAGTGGAGATGATGACTGACGGTTTTTTTTAGAAATCTAACGTTTTTTTCTTAATACTACTATGTAGAGTACTGTACTAGGCAGTGACGGGAGAGATTGTGATTGATCACCGCCTTGTCCGAACCAAAAAAGAAATTGTCTTATTTTTATCGGCCGTGTCCGATTCACCTCACATTATAATAATAAAAATTAGATCCAGAATAGATGTTTTTACTATCACTAGTAGAAAAAGGGCCTATTGTCCCGGTTGGTAAGGGCCTTTAGTCCCGGTTGGTGAACCAGGACTAAAGGGTCGGTACTAATGCCTCCCCCCTTTAGTCCCGGTTCAATCCAGAACCGGGACAGAAGGGCCTCCACGTGGCCTGTCCCCTGAGCCCAGGCAGGAGGGCCTTTGGTCCCGGTTGGTGGCACCAACCGGGACCAATAGGCATCCACGCGTCAGCGTTTATGTGGCTGTGGTTTTTGTTTTTTTTTGAAAGGGGGGGTTTGGGGGGTTAATTTAGGTGTTTCATATATTGTGCTATAGCTAGCTAATTAATAGAGAGAAGTGTCCTCTCTTTTGTCCGTGCTTGGTCGACGCTACGTACCATACATACATACGTATAGAGACGACTAGCTAGACACGCTAGCTAGCTAGTAAGCAAACAGAAGATCGTCATGAACATATATGCATACAGAGAGAAGTGATATTGACCACCTCTCCTTCTCCGAGAGATTGGTCGAACAAACAAGTTCTCGTATATCTATCCGACACTACCGGCTACATATATACAATAATTATCTTTTACAAATATATAATCTCCTAAAATACGGACGCGTGGTCCACATAGTATTCTCCGTATTCAGCGATCACGTGGTCAAGAAAGAATGCCGCCAATTCCTCTTGAATTGCTCGCATGCGATCTGGTGCTAGGAGTTCATCCCGCATCCGAAACATCTAATTTTAAGAAGGGGGTCAATACACACACACACACACACACACACACACACACACACACACACACACACACATATATATATATATATATATATATATGAATGAAACTCAACACAAATGATGGTAATAAAATAAAATTGTGAATATTGTTATTTACGCACTTCATATTGTTTGTCGGAGTAGCCCCGCTCACAGGTCGTGTGGCGGATGGACTCGCAAATGTAGTATCCACAGAAATCATTCCCTTGTTCCTGCCACAACCACTTTACAAGAAATAGAGGTCAATCAAACTGATAATTAGCAAGCATGCTAAATGGTATTGATGAAACTAGTGCTTGAATCACTAGGAGATGCCTGGAATATGCTACTATATAGTACTTACTTTCGGGTGCCTAAACTGATAATTCTATTTTTTCTTCTTCTCCTCTATTCTTTTCTTCTTCTCCTCTTCTTTTTCTTCTTTTTTCTTCTTCTTATTTATTAATCCTCTTCTTCCTATCCCCTCTTCTTCTCCTTTCTTCCTCTTCTTTTTTCCTTTTTCCTCTCATTCTTTTTCTTCTTCTTGTATTGCTTGTTTTTTTTAAATAATGTTCAAATAAAAATCTATGAACATAAAACATATATACACACAGAGAACATATATACATTTTTATAAAAATGCAAAAAACAAAAAAATTTAAAAAAAGACATAAACAGATATACATACATACATTTTTTTTTCATATGAACATACCTACATACATTTTCTTTGCATATGACCATACATACATTTTTCTTTGCATATGACCATTCATACATTTTCTTTGCATATGCTTTGCATATAAACATACATACATATGAACATACATACATACATATAAACATAACATACATACACAAAAAATTCTAAAAATCTGCCTAAAAAAATCTAAAAATCTGCCTAAAAAATTATATGAAAAAAAGCATACATCATCCATCCATCCATATAATGAACATATA
>NC_041387.1:337734605-337735269 GCF_002162155.2 Triticum dicoccoides | reverse complement strand
TCCCGGTTGGTGCCACCAACCGGGACCAAAGGCCCCCTTTGGTCCCGGTTGGTGCCACCAACCGGGACCAAAGGCCTTGTGCTGCCCCGCGTCAAATGTTTAGTCCCACCTCGCTAGTTGAGAGGGAGCCGCACCAGTTTATAAGGTGCGGTGCGGCTCCCCTCTCGAGCTCCTCTCTAAAGCAGGCTTTCGGGCCTAACTCTGCCATCTGTGCCTGTGGCCTACTCGGCCTTTCACGGGCCTGAATCCTGGCCCATAGGGTTTCTAGTCGTATTCAGGCCGTGGGGCCCAGTAGGTGGCATTTTTTTGTTTTTTTGTTTTATTTGTTGCTTTATTTAGTTTATTTTGGTTTTGGTTTATTTTTCTTTTGGTCTTTTGCTTTATTTTTTAATTCTTTTTGCTTTTAGTTTTAGAAAAATTATAAACTTTCTGTTAGTGCCATTAGTTTTCAAATCTGAAAACTCTTTTTTTGTTTTTTTGTTGCTTTATTTATTTTATTTTGTTTCTACTTACAACAAAATACTTATTGTTGCTATTTTTATTTTTTTCCAGTTTTTTGTTCTGTTTTCTGCATTATTTAGTTTTTGTTGTTTTTTGCTTTATTTTTTAATTCTTTTTGCTTTTAGTTTTAGAAAAATTATAAACTTTCTGTTAGTGCCATTAG
>NC_041387.1:337729486-337734477 GCF_002162155.2 Triticum dicoccoides | reverse complement strand
GAAAACTCTTTTTTTGTTTCCTTTGTTGCTTTATTTATTTTATTTTGTTTCTACTTACAACAAAATACTTATTGTTGCTATTTTTATTTTTTTTCAGTTTTTTGTTCTGTTTTCTGCATTATTTATTTTTTGTTGTTTTTTGCTTTATTTTTTAATTCTTTTTGCTTTTAGTTTTAGAAAAATTATAAACTTTCTGTTAGTGCCATTAGTTGCTTTATTTATAAACTCTTTTTTTGTTTTCTTTGTTGCTTTATTTATAAACCGGTGTGAGCGCCCTTCGGTTGGCGAGGTTTTAAAATTCATAGTTTTCAAATGAACTCTGAAAAAGTTGGCATAGCATGTGCATGTACAAAACGGACAATGGTATCATACTCGTCTGTTACAAAGTTGGCATGTTATCATCATAATAGTTGCGGGAGAAAGTCTTCACTTTTTTTTCGCTTGTGTCGTTTGCTTATTGCGCCGTAACCATGGATAATCTTCATCGTTTATCAGGATGCTTGGGTCAGCCTTGACTTTGAAGGGGGGAATTTCATGAAACTTTTCATACTCTTCAGACATGTCTGTCTTGCCCTCCACTCCCAGGATGTCCCTTTTTCCTGAAAGAACTATGTGGCGCTTTGGCTCATTGTATGATGTATTCGCTTCCTTATCTTTTCTTTTTCTCGGTCTGGTAGACATGTCCTTCACATAGATAACCTGTGCCACATCATTGGCTAGGACGAACGGTTCGTCAGTGTACCCAAGATTTTTCAGATCCACTGTGGTCATTCCGTACTGTGGGTCTACCTGTACCCCACCTCCTGACAGATTGACCCACTTGCACTTAAACAAAGGGACCTTAAAATCTACTCCGTAGTCAAGTTCCCATATGTCTGCTATGTAACCATAATATGTGTCATTTCCATTGTCGGTTGCTGCATCAAAGCGGATGATGGAGTCATGTACCTAGGCTAGGGTCACAGACCTGATCTAAGTACCCTGCCCAAAGACACCCCTAGAAGAGATCACCTTCCAGTCAACCTACGAGGGATTCACTCGACCGACTTGAAGGACTCGACCACGAAGATTCACTCGACCACCAGAAGGTCAAGAGGCACTCTGCACTGCAACGGTCTGTAATTAAGTAGACTTTATGATAGTAAAGACACTTTATGTGGGGCGTTACCAGTAACGCCCCGGACTTAATGTACCTTAAACCCTTCATTACGTGGGTTGGCTGGGGTCCTGGCGCACTCTATATAAGCCACCCCCCTCCACAGGCAGAAGGGTTCGGCACCCTGTAATCCATATACACATAATCCACTCGACCGCCTCCGGGCTCCGAGACGTAGGGCTTTTACTTCCTCCGAGAAGGGCCTGAACTCGTACATCTCTTGTGCTTACAACCTCTCCATAGCTAGGACCTTGCCTCTCCATACCTACCCCCCACTCTACTGTCAGACTTAGATCCACGACAGTTGGCGCCCACCGTGGGGCCGGTGTTTTAGCGATTTTGTGGAGAAGTTGCGATTCTTCCGAGTACTTTCATCATGGTAGCTGCTGGAGTTTTGGTCGAGGGTCGAGAGATTCGTCTCGGTGCTCTCACATTCGTCGCCGACGACTCCGCCTGGCTCCAGGAGGCTCCACTCGACGTCGATGCGCTCCCCGTCCGCGGTGTGACGCATTTTCGCGCATGTGTCCGCGGCATTCTGCTGCGGCAGCCGTCGACCCCATATCGGTCGACTCCCCTATCGACCACCCTCCCGGTCTCCCGGCAGCGCAAGCGCTCGGGTCGGTCGAGGCTTCAACGGTGGGTGAGACACGCGGTGGCTCGCCAGACGGCCACCACCCAAGTTGCGGCAATCGAGCCCGACGAATCTCTCTACGGCCTGTTCGATCTGTCGACTGGCTCCGTAGAGACTGCATCCGAATGCGATAGCAGTGATCCAGCGGCGGAAATCCTGATGGTCGACGGGCCTCGCAGCCCCCCTGGCTTCGCCCGTGATGGTGGGGCAGGCGACGGAGACGACCCCGCACGAGACCACGAAGAGTACCAGCCCGAGCCACTCGACTCTCTGCAAAGAGAGGAACTTCGCCGCAGGAACATGGATGCCCTGCATACTCCCATCGCAGGAGAAACCCCCGAGGCTCACGCCTTGGAGGAGGCACGTTTGGCCAATTTGGCCGAACGCGCTCGCCTGGAGAATCTTCAGCGAGCACTCGACGAGCGCGCGCGGCAACGAGTTCCCGACGCCAATCGACGTCAACTCTTCCCGCCGACTCAGGTATATCGAACCCCAATCCAGAATTTAGCATCTGCGACTCGTATAGCAGAGTCCATCCAGCCCTCTCAGTCGGAAGCTGGCAGAGGCTTGATGCAGATAAGGGATCTGCTCCGGGCAGCAGGAGATCAGAATTCAGTCGTGTCGCAGTCGCGCAACAGAATTCACAGTCGATCCATCGCTGTGAATACGGTTCAGTCGGCTCACAGTCCCAGATCGCCTCCGCGGCGTGAAGGGCGCGAGAATCGGCGAGACCAATATGGAGACCGACACGACCGAGATGATAGGCGTCGAGTGCCCACTCCCCCTCCGAGGGGTGGGTCTTACGCTCCTCGACAGCAAGATGACAGACGTCAGCTCAGTGCGGGGCGAAGAGTTCCAGTCGACCCCAGAGAACCAGGCTTTGACGCGCGATCCATTATCGTGCAAGGCTTGGTCGACCGGAACAGAGCCCATCGAGGTGGACTCGACAGAGATGCGCCCACGAGCAGTCGAGTGCACGTTTCTAGTCCGGAATGTTTCAGCAGAGCTATCAGAGCCGCAGTGATTCCTCCCAATTTCAGGTTGGCAACAGGAGTCAGCAAGTTCACCGGTGAGTCTAAGCCTGAAACTTGGCTTGAGGGCTACCGAGTGGCGGTTCAGATTGGTGGTGGGAATGACGAGGTGGCCATGAAGCATTTGCCCCTCATGTTGGAAGGTTCTGCCAGAGCGTGGTTGAATCAGTTACCTCCTAGCAGCATTTACACTTGGGAAGATCTATCCCGAGTGTTCGTCAGAACGTTTGAAGGAACTTGCAAGCGACCGGCTGGATTGACGGAACTGCAAGTCTGCGTGCAGAAGACCAATGAGACTCTCAGGGAGTATATTCAGAGATGGATCACTTTGCACCATACTGTGGAGAATGTGTCTGATCATCAGGCAGTCTGCGCCTTCAAGGATGGTGTCAAGAATAGAGAATTGAGTTTGAAATTTGGTCGAACCGGAGACATGACCTTGAGTCGGATGATGGAAATTGCTACCAAGTACGCCAACGGCGAAGAAGAAGACCGACTCCGAAGCGGCAAGCACAAGCCGAGCCAGTCGGAGAAGGGAAACACCAGTCGGAAACAGAAGCGGAAGGCTGAACCGGCAGCTCCTGGAGAGGCTCTGGCCGTGACTCATGGAAAGTTTAAAGGGAAACCAAAAGGATCCTGGAACCCTAAGAAGGTAAAGGATAAAGAAGGGAATGATGTGATGGATATGCCGTGTCACATCCACACGAAGAAAGACGAAGAGGGAAATATCATTTACCCAAAGCATACCACTCGCCAATGTCGACTCCTGATCCAGCAGTTTCAAGAAAAACAGTCCAAAGACAAGGAAAAAGAGTCGGACAAGGCCGAAGACAAGGAGGACAGTGAGGAAGGATATCCGCATGTCAACTCCACTCTGATGATCTTTGCAGATGTGGAAAGCAAGAGTCGATTGAAAGTCATTAACCGCGAGGTGAACATGGTTACCCCAGCAAAAGCAAATTATCTGAAATGGTCCCAAACACCCATCACATTCGACCAATCTGATCACCCAACTCATATTGCCACCCCTGGGAGGCAAGCTTTGGTGGTCGATCCAGTTGTCGAAGGCACTCGACTGACAAAAGTGCTGATGGACGGTGGTAGCGGGCTGAATTTATTGTATGCAGACACACTGAAAGGAATGGGCATTCCGATGTCCCGACTGAGCACCAGTAACATGAGCTTTCATGGAGTTATACCAGGGAAGAAAGCCGAGTCACTCAGCCGAATAGCTCTGGACGTGGTGTTTGGTGATTCGGAACATTTTTGCAAAGAGAAGTTGACGTTTGAGGTCGTGGATTTTCAGAGTGCATATCATGCCATTTTGGGGAGACCATCTTATGCACGGTTCATGGCTCGACCATATTACGTGTACCTCAAATTGAAGATGCCCGGCCCCAAAGGAGTGATCACTGTCACCGGTGATCGGAAAAAGGCAGAAGAGTGCTTTCAGAAGGGCTCAAAGATTGCTGATTCCCAGGTGACAGCGGTCGAGTTTGAAGAATACAAGCAAAACGCAGATCCGAGTGATTTGCTGCGATCCAAGAAACCCGCCACAGAATCTGCATTTCAGTCGTCCGGTGAGACGAAGCATGTTCACATTCACCCGACTGACCCCGATGCAACCCCGACCCACATCTCCACAACACTCGACCCGAAATAGGAAGAAGCGCTCATCCAGTTCCTCCGTGAGAACTGGGACATTTTTGCATGGAAGCCCGCTGACATGCCAGGTGTTTGTGACGCCCGGATAATCAAGCTACAGTAACCTCTGCTAATGACACCACATCACCTCCGTTACTGTCTCTAATCTCGCGTTAGTTCGAAAACGATTTAAATTCAAATTTGAGATTTAGGCGAACAACAAGAGTTTTCAAACATTAAAACTAAAATGTCCAAAATGTGTCAAATAAATCATGGATAATACTAGTGGAGAAACCACAAATTTTATAAAATGTTTAAAGGCTCTAAACTAATTAAAATAGCAGCTATAACAATTAATTAAATGCCTTTTAAAAATAATAATAATACAAACTATTTTAATTAGGTGTCAAACTTTTGGGGCAGTAGAATAAATTATAACATTAAATTAGGAGTTGTATTTATATTTTATAAAACAGAAATTAAAAGAAAATAGATAAAGAAAAGAAAACAGAAAACAAAGCTAAAAAAA
>NC_041387.1:337713417-337729085 GCF_002162155.2 Triticum dicoccoides | reverse complement strand
GCACCCGACCCTGTCGATGCCACCGCCCCGGATCGCTGACGCCTGCCGTCGTCGTTGCCTCCTCGCCCTCCTCTCCTCGCGCGACACCCACCTGAAGCCGCGGCCGCGCCTCATCGCTGCCCCGACCCCATCGCCTCGTTGCCTCGCTGACGCCGCCTGGAGCCCGAGCCGCCGGACGACCATGTCGGACTACCTCACCGGCCTGCTTCCTCCACCCCACCGGTCTGCCTCCTCCGACGCGTCGTCTCCACCTCCTCCTCGCGCCCCGTTGCCATGGACCCTATGAACCCCTGTGAGGCCTCGCCCCTCACCACTCCCCTCTGCTCCCTACGCCCGTGGTCGCCGCACTAACCGCGCCCGCGGTCACCCCCGACGCCTCTCTACGCCTGCGTCCCCGTCCCGGCCAGCCACCGCATCACCGCGGCCCTGTCTCGCCCCCGCCGCCCCGTTCCTCCCCGTGGACGCCAACCCCGACCGCGCCTGATTCGCGCACGCCTTGTTCCCCCTCCCCACTCGCCGCCGCCGGGGCTTTCTCCGGTCGCCGCCGCACCGGCCTGACCCCGTTTTCCCCCGTGCCTCCCAGGCCGCCAACGTCGTGGCCGCGCTCACCTCGCGCCCACTGTCACCGCTCCGATGCCGCCTTGCTCCCACTATGCCCCGAGCGGCCACTGCCGCAGTGCCCCCCCTTGCGGCCACTGCGCCTCCCGCTCGCCGGTCCGGTCGGCGCCTCCGGCCGGGCACTTGGCCGCCGGCGCCCCACCAGCGCCGCGCCCGCACAGGCAAAGCCTGTAACCCAGACGGGCTAGCGCCCCAGCGCCTGCTAGCAACCGCCCTGCGATGGCCCTCTAGGTCACTGACTAGGGGGCCCCACCCCTCAGGACGCAAATAAAAAAAGGATTAAAAAAAAGATTTAATAAAAGAAGTAAATAAATAATTAATAATTAAATAGTTAATTAATTAGATAATTAATTAACTTAATTGATCCTGATTAGATTAACCTAATCACCTAGTTTAGTTAATTAATCTGTTAGGATAGTTAACAGTCAATGACATGTGGGACCCACACGTCAGTTGACCAGTCAACACCTCTGTTGACTGCTGACGTCATGCTGAC
Source organism: Triticum dicoccoides (assembly GCF_002162155.2). NCBI lineage: Eukaryota > Viridiplantae > Streptophyta > Magnoliopsida > Poales > Poaceae > Triticum > Triticum dicoccoides. The sequence continues at coordinate 337,727,971 of NC_041387.1, read as the reverse complement.
GTCAGCAAACACTGTTTTGGATAATGTTGAATTAAATGAATTAAATAAAAACCAGAAAATGATTTAAATCTTTAGAAAATCATATCTTTTAATCCGTAACTCGGATGAAAATACTTTCTACATGAAAGTTGCTCAGAACGACGAGACGAACCCGGATACGCAGCCCGTTCGTCCACCCCACACCTCTAACATATCAAACACGCAACTTTCCCCCTCCGGTTCATCTGTCCGAAAACGCGAAACACTGGGAATACTTTCCCGGATGCTTTCCCCCTTCGTCGATATCACCTACTACCGCGTTCGGGCACACCTAGCACCGCGTATTGCCTCGTTCTGTTTGTGATACTTTGTTGGCTCTGTATTTACTGTTTCTTCCCCCCTCTTCTTCCCCGAGACCAGCGCTGATGCCACCGAGTACGACTACATCGACGACGACCCCTCTCTCTTGCCAGAGCAACCAGGCAAGCCCCCCCTTTGATCACCAGATATCGCCTATTCTCTTCTATACTGCTTGCATTAGAGTAGTGTAGCCTGTTACTGCTTTCCGTTGATCCTATTCTTATGCATAGCCTGACATTGTTGCTACATCTGTTGATACCTTACCTGCAATCCTAAATGCTTAGTATAGGATGCTAGTGTTCCATCAGTGGCCCTACACTCTTGTCCGTCTGCCATGCTATACTACTGGGCTGTGATCACTTCGGGAGGTGATCACGGGCATATACTATATACTTTACACAGTTACATTACCTGTGATACTGTTCGGAGTTGGGGGCTGAAGGGGCAGGTGGCTCCATCCCGGTAGAGGTGGGCCTGGGTTCCCGACGGCCCCCGACTGTTACTTGGTGGCGGAGCGACAGGGCAGGTTGAGACCACCTAGGAGACAGGTGGGCCTGGCCCTGTTCGGCGTTCGCGGATACTTAACACGCTTAACGAGATCTTGGTATTTGATCTGAGTTGGCTACGAGCCTATACGCACTAACCATCTACGCGGGAGTAGTTATGGGTATCCCGACGTCGTGGTATCAGCCGAAGCACTTCAGACGCCAGCGACGGAGCGGCGCGCGCCGGATTGGAACGTAAGCCTGCTCTTGTATTAAGGGGGCTAGTTCTGCTTCTGGCCGCCCTCGCAACGTGCAGGTGTGCTATGGGCGATGGGCCCAGACCCCTGTGCGCTTAGGTTTAGACCGGCGTGCTGGCCTCTCTGTTTTGCCTAGGTGGGGCTGCAACGTGTTGATCTTCCGAGGCCGGGCATGACCCAGGAAAGTGTGTCCGGCCAAATGGGATCAAGCGTGTTGGGTAAGTTGGTGCACCCCTGCAGGGAAGTTAATCTATTCGAATAGCCGTGATCTTCGGTAACAGGATGACTTGGAGTTGTACCTTGACCTTATGACAACTAGAACCGGATACTTAATAAAACACACCCTTCCAAGTGCCAGATACAACCGGTGGTCGCTCTCTCTCAGGGATACGAGGAGGGGATCGCCGGGTAGGATTATGCTACTGGAGATGTTACTTGGAGATGCTATTTGGAGATGCTACTTGGAGATGCTACTTGGAGGACTTCAATCTACTCTCTTCTACTTGATGCAAGACGGAGGCTGCCAGAAGCGTAGTCTTCGACAGGATTAGCTATCCCCCTCTTATTATGGCATTCTGCAGTTCAGTCCACTGATATGGCCTCCTTACACATATACCCATGCATATGTAGTGTAGTTCCTTGCTTGCGAGTACTTTGGATGAGTACTCACGGTTGCTTTCTCCCCCTTTTTCCCCTTTCCTTTCTTTCTGGTTGTCGCAACCAGATGCTGGAGTCCAGGAGCCAGGAGCCAGCGTCGACGACGACTACTACATTGGAGGTGCCTACTACTACGTGCAGGCTGACGACGACGACCAGGAGTAGTTAGGAGGATCCCAGGCAGGAGGCCTGTGCCTCTTTCGATCTGTATCCCAGTTTGTGCTAGCCATCTTATGGCAACTTGTTTAACTTATGTCTGTACTCAGATATTGTTGCTTCCGCTGACTCGTCTATGATCGAGCACTTGTATTCGAGCCCTCGAGGCCCCTGGCTTGTATTATGATGCTTGTATGACTTATTTTATTTGTAGAGTTGTGTTGTGATATCTTCCCGTGAGTCCCTGATCTTGATCGTACACATTTGCGTGCATGATTAGTGTACGATTGAATCGGGGGCGTCACAAGTTGGTATCAGAGCCGACTGCCTGTAGGAATCCCCTTTTCCAACTCCTTGGCCGAAGTCGAGTCTAGTCGTTCAAAAACTTTTACTAACATGGCTGTGTGGCCCATGGGCCCACGTCGCCATCGGGAGGTATTAGGATCTTTTATTCCTCGACCTTTACTCTGGGATTCTGAACCCTCTTCTATTCGGGTTAAACAATTTTTACTAAAAACTAACTTTAGGTTCTCGAAAATACTTTCTCCCGGAGAGCCCCTTCAGTCCAGATGGTCACCGACTGCATCAGAAGATTTCGGAGATACTCTTTGATATTCTCTCGAGACTTTGTGCCCATCACTTTTGCTATTCCCGACCACCGATAAATCCTTATGGATAACTACTTACACTTGCCATTCTTACGATCATTCCCCATTGTTCTTGTTATTACAAGATACCCCGAAATTCTCTCTATTGATCCGAGAATATCTTGTGCCTACTGTCTTGGAATTCCTTGTCACCTGAATACCCCTATGGATAATTCTCGCACTTGTCGAGTAACCGCTTATCCCCAGTTGTTCATGTGTTTCACGAAAGTCTTCAAAATAATATTCGATCTTCCGAAAATCCTCTGGAGCCTTTGGTTCTTGAAATTCTTGCTTGCTTGCATTATGGTTAATCCCATAAGTCTCGTAGTCTTAATGACATTCCTTGTCATTATCATTTTGAGTCTGTTGACTCAATATTCTGCGAATACACGCAATCATCATTGATCCTTATAAATTACTTTTCCGGCTGAGCTGCCATTCTTTTTACTGGAATTGGTTCTCGACCAATCCAATTGTCTTTGATTGTACCCTACGGCTATTCAACTTATCCATCCCTACTCAGAGCATTGCTTCTGATCCCTTGATTTGGAAATCATAATTCCTTTGCATTTGACAATTGAGTTAGTCAGTTGTTTCTATAATCTGATCTCCTTGCAATCTTCTTCCTCTAGTTGAGTACCGATGCTCACGTCAGATCCCTTGTGGACCACCAGATCCTTTGTTGGATTTTATCTGACAACGCCCTTAATATTCAATAACCTTGTGAGCCTTTCCTCTGATATATAATGCCTTTGGTAAATTGTATCATCTGCTTTTGAACAATGCTCTACTTTCGAGCTTGTATTATTTACTCCGAAGTTTGTGGTATATGTTCCTAAGATGCCCTGATGGGTTGAACCTATGCCTTCCCTAATCTATGTGAACCCGAAAGATTTCACGGGTCAAACTTATCTGGTATTGCACCAGGTAAAACTTCCAACAACTAATGTCATTTTTGAAATACGAGAGGTGAATGAAGGTTATGCATTAAAGGAGTGGGAGTCGACCTTGAACTTTGTGTTCATGCCCATGGACACGATGTAGGTCCTATCATGGAAGCTTCTTGTAACTATTTCCTTGATATAATATCCTTTGGTATCGGTGAATTGATCCTTTGCAACCGTGATTCCGACCATGATTGTTCTCCTTTGATTCCACTTCTCAGACAAGATGAAGTACTTGTCTTCTGCAGATCATTTCACGTGACCACCGTCTACTCTGCTCTACCGTCGAGTATTACACTCTGGTATCTCGAGGATATCACCGAACCTACATAACTTCTTATGAGTTCTTCATCAACTATTATTTCTCGATGATTCCAATTTCTTCGGGTTTTGAGTTGTTTGTCACTCGAAACACCGATAACTGAATCGAGTCTGTTCTACGGTTCAACAACTTTTAGTAGTCCTCTTTACTTACGGTTTGTACCCGATCACGTCAATCCTAGCATGTTCGGCTATATCATTATCATGATTAACTTTAACTGTGCTACCTGGTCCGTAATCCCGGAGCACAACTTTCGATGATGAGCTAAGCTTACGTCGATCTTCCTCGTCATATCAGTTCGCCTTGGACAACAAGCTTGATATCAAGTTTGTGTCCTACCCATGGTTCCAATAACCTTCCGCTTCATCATTCCTTTGACTTGATGTCGTCGCTGATTGATTACATCTTCATGAAATCTATCGACAAATGTGTCGTGATCATCATCAACCTTATGAGCTCTTCCAGGATATCAAATGAGTTCATGATGAGAAATACCATCCTTGCCCTCGATGATCTGCGTTATCATCGACCTTTATTGCCTTCCCACCAACACAAGCTTGTTCGTGTTTGGTGTATACCTTGAGTTCCTTGCTATCCAGTAATTGTTCTTCTTTACCTTGGAACATTAACATCTCTTATATCTTCAATGTTGTGAGAAATTCACCACCCTTAAGAGTTCTTGGTGTAGTGATACTTCTCACCATCACCATTCTTTCGTGGTCCTCGTGTTGGTTCCAACCGGGGTACCAACAAGTGAATGGTGCTGTTTGGATCCTGCACTTCTAGCAACCCTATTGCTTTGAAGTTAATGGTCGGCCGTTCATTCTTAGTCTATTGTTTATGGAATCACCATTCCGACATTGGTCGTACAACCCAACCCTTATTTCGGGCGCACCTTTCAACCAATGTTTAGTTGTGTATGTTCTCCTCGAGCATACTTCCTTATATCATTTGGTCTGACAAATATTGTCTCCTTGTTCACTTAATTGTGGAAATCCATCTTTTGGAAATCTCGATGAATTGTCATTGAGTTCATCAGCCACCTCCTTGACCTCTCCTTGGGTTAATGATGAACACTTGTTAACGGAAATCACTTCATAGTTCATTTCCCGAGAATCTTACAGTGATATCCCGTCAATTTGTGTTGCACCTTTCTTCTCAGGCATCCTGAGCCTGAGGTATCCTGACCCCAATCATATCTGAATCTCCATCAGATATGATGGTTGGAACATATTTACAAGAGTTATAACGCTAGTCTTCATAAGACCCGGTAAGGTGATGTCATGCCTAGCACCCCTGACCGGAGGACCTATTGTTATAGTTGTTCCTTTTTAGCAAGGTTATCTATTCTTCCATGAGGAAATGGTAAGACTTATTCTATAATTTGTTCCTGATGAATCCTTTGAGTATCCAAAATCCGATTTTTGCTTGAAGACCATGTCAATGCTATCTCGAAGCATGTCTGTGGTACTCCGATTTTCAACAAGAACATTTAAAGCCCAATACTAAATGCTTCTTGATCAATTATCCAAACACCGTTGTATGGGTAATGTCATGAAAATTTCTCTTCCCTTTCCTAAAGGGGTTTTCTACGTTATATACTGTCATGAATATCATGCGTTGCTTGCCCTTGGGAAGGATATACCCCCCTGATATATGTGTTTAAACACACTTTCCTTTTCATTGTTCTGTTTAATCTGATAATCTTATTTTCCTTTCCATTGGTTGGTTTAACCTTTCTTGAGGTCTATATAATCTAAGCAGTATTATTCTCCTGCTTATGTAAACACCTCGGTGTACAACTCTGTCAGTAAGACCCTGTTGAAATTGTCGATAGCATTCCGGTCACCACCGATGGACGAGAACTTTGCCTATTGGTCCGCCTCGTTCAACGAGCAGGAAAATGGTTCTCTTCGTCCCTCGCCCCTGGTACCGACATTGTGCCGACATAACTGATAGGCTATCCTCTGACATGCCTTGCTATTGTGACCGTGCGAGATGTCACCGCTCCTATTTTTAACCCACATGGTGGGCCCATAACCCACAGTTCCACAGGATCGAAACCTGACTCTCCTGTACACCCCCTATTCCCAAAGTTATTCCTCACGCGTGGCCCCGTGTGTAATTCACGAGCCACCTTCCGATGAGATCATCAATCTGGTATCAGACGCAATACTTATTCCCATTGCTCTGAACCCCTTTCACACTTCGCTTCAGGCAACGAACGATTGCCTATGCGCTTGAAACTTCTATTTTGCACCTTCTTGCTTTGCTCTCGATATTGTCTTAAATTTCAATTCGAGAGTTACTTTCCGCCACCTTCCTCGTTGTTGTCTACCAGATAATCTACCCTGCAGAGATCCATTCTTCGGTATACCCCCTTAATCTTTCGTTAGTACGATGAAATTTCCGAAGAAAGGATGATGACTTCATCATGATGACCTGAAGCAGAGAAAGGAAGACATCAATATAATGGGTCGACCTCTTCGAGAAGAGCAACCAAGACTGAGAAGATCCGTTAGCATTTCGTAATTAGATCCCTCCCCCCTTACTCCTGCTCCTAAATCTCGGGACGAGATTTCTTGTAGTGGAGGAGAATTGTGACGCCCGGATAATCAAGCTACAGTAACCTCTGCTAATGACACCACATCACCTCCGTTACTGTCGCTAATCTCGCGTTAGTTCGAAAACGATTCAAATTCAAATTTGAGATTTAGGCGAACAACAAGAGTTTTCAAACATTAAAACTAAAATGTCCAAAATGTGTCAAATAAATCATGGGTAATACTAGTGGAGAAACCACAAATTTTATAAAATGTTTAAAGGCTCTAAACTAATTAAAATAGCAGCTATAACAATTAATTAAATGCCTTTTAAAAATAATAATAATACAAACTATTTTAATTAGGTGTCAAACTTTTGGGGAAGTAGAATAAATTATAACATTAAATTAGGAGTTGTATTTATATTTTATAAAACAGAAATTAAAAGAAAATAGATAAAGAAAAGAAAACAGAAAACAAAGCTAAAAAAAAGAGAAAGCAACCCCCCCCCCACTGGGCTTCGGCCCAGCAGGCCACAACCCCCCACTGGGCCAACCCACCAGGCCCAGCCGGCGACTCCCCCACTCCTCCTTATCTCCTCGCCCACCGAATCCCTCACCCGATCCCCACTCCCCCCCACACTCTCCCCTCACTTCCCCGATCTAGATCGAGATCGGGGCGACCACGCACCCGACCCTGTCGATGCCACCGCCCCGGATCGCTGACGCCTGCCGTCGTCGTTGCCTCCTCGCCCTCCTCTCCTCGCGCGACACCCACCTGAAGCCGCGGCCGCGCCTCATCGCTGCCCCGACCCCATCGCCTCGTTGCCTCGCTGACGCCGCCTGGAGCCCGAGCCGCCGGACGACCACGTCGGACTACCTCACCGGCCTGCTTCCTCCACCCCACCGGTCTGCCTCCTCCGACGCGTCGTCTCCACCTCCTCCTCGCGCCCCGTTGCCATGGACCCTACGAACCCCTGTTAGGCCTCGCCCCTCACCACTCCCCTCTGCTCCCTACGCCCGTGGTCCCCGCACTAACCGCGCCCGCGGTCACCCCCGACGCCTCTCTACGCATGCGTCCCCGTCCCGGCCAGCCACCGCATCACCGCGGCCCTGTCTCGCCCGCGCCGCCCCGTTCCTCCCCGCGGACGCCAACCCCGACCGCGCCTGATTCGCGCACGCCTTGTTCCCCCTCCCCGCTCGCCGCCACCGGGGCTTTCTCCGGTCGCCGCCGCACCGGCCTGACCCCGTTTTCCCCCGTGCCTCCTAGGCCGCCAACGTCGTGGCCGCGCTCACCTCGCGCCCACTGTCACCGCTCCGATGCCGCCCTGCTCCCACTATGCCCCGAGCGGCCACTGCCGCAGTGCCCCCCCTTGCGGCCACTGCGCCTGCCGCTCGCCGGTCCGGTCGGCGCCTCCGGCCGGGCACTTGGCCGCCGGCGCCCCATAGGCGCCGCGCCCGCACAGGCAAAGCCTGTAACCCAGACGGGCTAGCGCCCCAGCGCCTGCTAGCAACCGCCCTGCGATGGCCCTCTAGGTCACTGACTAGGGGGCCCCACCCCTCAGGACGCAAATAAAAAAAAGGATTAAAAAAAGATTTAATAAAAGAAGTAAATAAATAATTAATAATTAAATAGTTAATTAATTAGATAATTAATTAACTTAATTGATCCTGATTAGATTAACCTAATCACCTAGTTTAGTTAATTAATCTGTTAGGATAGTTAACAGTCAATGACATGTGGGACCCACACGTCAGTTGACCAGTCAACACCTCTATTGACTGCCGACGTCATGCTGACGTCAGCAAACACTGTTTTGGATAATGTTGAATTAAATGAATTAAATAAAAACCAGAAAATGATTTAAATCTTTAGAAAATCATATCTTTTAATCCGTAACTCGGATGAAAATACTTTCTACATGAAAGTTGCTCAGAACGACGAGACGAACCCGGATACGCAGCCCGTTCGTCCACCCCACACCTCTAACATATCAAACACGCAACTTTCCCCCTCCGGTTCATCTGTCCGAAAACGCGAAACACTGGGAATACTTTCTCGGATGCTTTCCCCCTTCGTCGGTATCACCTACTACCGCGTTCGGGCACACCTAGCACCGCGTATTGCCTCGTTCTGTTTGTGATACTTTGTTGGCTCTGTATTTACTGTTTCTTCCCCCCTCTTCTTCCCCGGTAGACCCCGAGACCGGCGCTGATGCCACCGAGTACGACTACATCGACGACGACCCCTCTCTCTTGCCAGAGCAACCAGGCAAGCCCCCCTTTGATCACCAGATATCGCCTATTCTCTTCTATACTGCTTGCATTAGAGTAGTGTAGCCTGTTACTGCTTTCCGTTGATCCTATTCTGATGCATAGCCTGACATTGTTGCTACATCTGTTGATACCTTACCTGCAATCCTAAATGCTTAGTATAGGATGCTAGTGTTCCATCAGTGGCCCTACACTCTTGTCCGTCTGCCATGCTATACTACTGGGCTGTGATCACTTCGGGAGGTGATCACGGGCATATACTATATACTTTACACTGTTACATTACCTGTGATACTGTTCGGAGTTGGGGGCTGAAGGGGCAGGTGGCTCCATCCCGGTAGAGGTGGGCCTGGGTTCCCGACGGCCCCCGACTGTTACTTGGTGGCGGAGCGACAGGGCAGGTTGAGACCACCTAGGAGACAGGTGGGCCTGGCCCTGTTCGGCGTTCGCGGATACTTAACACGCTTAACGAGATCTTGGTATTTGATCTGAGTTGGCTACGAGCCTATACGCACTAACCATCTACGCGGGAGTAGTTATGGGTATCCCGACGTCGTGGTATCAGCCGAAGCACTTCAGACGCCAGCGCCGGAGCGGCGCGCGCCGGATTGGAACGTAAGCCTGCTCTTGTATTAAGGGGGCTAGTTCTGCTTCTGGCCGCCCTCGCAACGTGCAGGTGTGCTATGGGCGATGGGCCCAGACCCCTGTGCGCTTAGGTTTAGACCGGCGTGCTGGCCTCTCTGTTTTGCCTAGGTGGGGCTGCGACGTGTTGATCTTCCGAGGCCGGGCATGACCCAGGAAAGTGTGTCCGGCCAAATGGGATCGAGCGTGTTGGGTAAGTTGGTGCACCCCTGCGGGGAAGTTAATCTATTCGAATAGCCGTGATCTTCGGTAACAGGACGACTTGGAGTTGTACCTTGACCTTATGACAACTAGAACCGGATACTTAATAAAACACACCCTTCCAAGTGCTAGATACAACCGGTGGTCTCTCTCTCTCTCTCAGGGATACGAGGAGGGGATCGCCGGGTAGGATTATGCTACTGGAGATGTTACTTGGAGATGCTATTTGGAGATGCTACTTGGAGATGCTACTTGGAGGACGTCAATCTACTCTCTTCTACTTGATGCAAGACGGAGGCTGCCAGAAGCGTAGTCTTCGACAGGATTAGCTATCCCCCTCTTATTCTGGCATTCTGCAGTTCAGTCCACTGATATGGCCTCCTTACACATATACCCATGCATATGTAGTGTAGTTCCTTGCTTGCGAGTACTTTGGATGAGTACTCACGGTTGCTTTCTCCCCCTTTTTTCCCCTTTCCTTTCTTTCTGGTTGTCGCAACCAGATGCTGGAGTCCAGGAGCCAGGAGCCAGCGTCGATGACGACTACTACATTGGAGGTGCCTACTACTACGTGCAGGCTGACGACGACGACGAGGAGTAGTTAGGAGGATCCCAGGCAGGAGGCCTGCGCCTCTTTCGATCTGTATCCCAGTTTGTGCTAGCCATCTTATGGCAACTTGTTTAACTTATGTCTGTACTCAGATATTGTTGCTTCCGCTGACTCGTCTATGATCGAGCACTTGTATTCGAGCCCTCGAGGCCCCTGGCTTGTATTATGATGCTTGTATGACTTATTTTATTTGTAGAGTTGTGTTGTGATATCTTCCCGTGAGTCCCTGATCTTGATCGTACACATTTGCGTGCATGATTAGTGTACGATTGAATCGGGGGCGTCACAGTGTTCCCAGGGGACTGGCTGAGCATCGCCTAAGAGTCGACTCATCAGCAAAACCAGTCAAAGAGCATCTTCGGCGGTCCGCCGTCCAGAAGAGAAAAGCCATTGGTGAGGAAGTGGCTCGACTGTTGGCGGCAGGATTTATCCGAGAGATATACCACTCCTAATGGCTCGCTAATGTTGTCATGGTTCCTAAGAAGGACAAATCGCTCCGAATGTGCATTGATTTCAAGCACATCAACCGGGCCTGCCCGAAAGATCATTTTCCTCTCCCTCGCATAGATTAGATTGTTGACTCGACCGCAGGATGCGAGAGATTGTCTTTTCTAGACGCCTACTCCGGGTACCACCAGATCCGTCTGTATGGACCCGACGAGGTAAAAACAGCTTTCATCACTCCATTCGGGTGCTTCTGCTATATCACCATGCCATTCGGCCTCAAGAATGCCGGAGCCACATTTATGCGAATGATTCAGAAGTGTCTACTCACTCAAATCAGTCGGAATGTGGAAGCGTATATGGATGATATCGTCGTCAAGTCACGAAAAGGTTCCGACCTGCTTGCTGACCTCGCCGAAACATTTGCCAACCTCAGAAGGTATGATATCAAGCTCAATCCATCAAAGTGCACATTCAGAGTTCCTGGTGGCAAGTTACTCGGTTTTCTCGTTTCCGAGCGAGGGATCGACGCTAATCCAGAAAAGATCGGCACTATTCTCCGAATGAAACGCCCTGTGCGAGTGCACGATGTCCAGAAGCTTACTGGATGCTTGGCCGCATTAAGTCGATTCATCTCACGACTCGGTGAAAAGGCATTGCCTCTTTACCGACTAATGAAGAAGGCAGACAAGTTCGAGTGGACTCCAGAAGCTGATGCAGCGTTTGCCGAGCTAAAAGCTCTGCTCTCCACCCAGCCGGTGCTTGCTGCTCCAATCAGCAAAGAGCCTCTGTTGCTTTATATCGCAGCCACAGGACAAGTCGTCAGTACAGTGCTTACGGTCGAGCGGGAAGAAGAACGAAAAGCTTTCAAAGTTCAGCGCCCAGTGTATTATTTGTCTGAAGTCTTGACTCCATCCAAGCAGAGATATCCTCATTATCAGAAGCTTGGGTATGGAATATACATGACCACAAAGAAGGTTGCTCATTATTTCTCTAATCATTCCATCACAGTCGTCAGCGACGCTCCACTATCAGAGATTTTGCACAACAGAGATGCAACTGGTCGAGTGGCGAAATGGGCGATTGAACTTCTTCCCCTTGATATCAAGTTTGAGGCAAAGAAAGCCATTAAGTCCCAGGCAATAGCAGATTTCCTCGCCGAGTGGATTGAACAGCAGCAGCCGACTGAAGTTCACTCGGAGCATTGGACCATGTTTTTTGATGGCTCTAAGATGTTGAATGGTTCCGGTGCTGGGGTTGTCCTGGTTTCCCCCAGAGGAGATAAGCTCAGATATGTGCTCCAGATTCACTTTGATTCCTCCAACAATGAGGCAGAGTATGAGGCCCTCTTATACGGATTGCGCATGGCCATTTCACTCGGCGTCCGTCGCCTGATGGTCTATGGCGATTCAGATTTAGTGGTCAACCAAGTGATGAAGGAGTGGGACGTGAGAAGCCCAGCCATGACTGGATACTGCAGTGCAGTGAGGAAGCTGGAAAAGAAGTTCGAAGGGTTGGAGCTCCATCATATACCCCGACTGAAAAATCAAGCAGCTGATGATCTAGCAAAGATAGGTTCCAAGAGAGGGGCCATTCCGAGTGGTGTGTTCTTGGAGCATATACACACTCCGTCAGTCAAAGAAGATCCTTTCACCGAAGAAACTCCACAGCCCAAGAGTGCCGCAGATCTGACTGAGGTTGAAGTCCCAGCAGTGGTCGACTTGGTCATGGAGGTCTTGGTGGTCATTCCTGACTGGACAGTTCCGTATATCGCGTATATCCTGAGAAAAGAGCTTCCGGAAGATGAGGAAGAGGCTCGACAGATCGTCCGTCGATCTAAAGCCTTTACCGTAATCAAAGGACAGTTATATAGAGAAAGCGCGACTAGAGTTGGTCAGAAGTGCATAACACCAGAAGAAGGTCGAATCATCCTTAATGATATCCACTCGGGGACATGTGGTCATCATGCGTCCTCTCGGACCATCGTGGCCAAAGCATACCGAGCCGGATTTTACTGGCCAAAGGCGAATGAGATGGCAAAGGAAATAGTGGATAAGTGCGAAGGATGTCAGTTCTACTCGAATATGTCGCACAAGCCTGCATCAGCTCTGAAGACCATTCCACTCGTCTGGCCTTTCGCAGTATGGGGGTTGGACATGGTCGGTCCTTTGAGAACAGGTCGAAGTGGCTTCACACATGTACTGGTGGCAGTCGACAAGTTCACCAAGTGGATTGAGGCTAAACCAATCAAGAACCTTGACGCCGGTACTGTTGTTAGCTTCATCAGGGAACTGATATTCAGATATGGAGTCCCGCACAGCATCATTACGGATAATGGGTCGAACTTTGACTCGGAGGAATTCAGGGATTTCTGCAACTCTCAAGGCACACGAGTCGACTACGCTTCAGTCGCCCATCCGCAGACGAATGGACAAGCAGAGCAAGCCAATGGCCTGATTCTCAAGGGATTGAAACCCCGACTGATGCGTGATCTCAAGCATGCAGCTGGAGCGTGGGTCGACGAACTTCCCTCGGTGCTTTGGGGACTGCGGACCACACCTAATCGATCGACCGGAAGAACTCCATTCTTCTTGGTCTACGGAGCTGAAGCAGTCTTGCCGAGCGATCTTCTCCACAATGCTCCTCGAGTTGAGATCTACAGCGAAGCAGAAGCTGAACAAGCGCGGCAGGACGCAGTCGACCTTTTAGAGGAAGAAAGGGAGATGGCTCTGATCCGATCGACCATCTACCAACAAGATTTGCGTCGTTTCCACGCCAGAAATGTGAGGGGTCGAGCCTTCTAGGAAGGAGATTTAGTTCTCCGAGTGGATCAGAAGAAACCTCACAAGCTTGCTCCTTCTTGGGAAGGACCCTTCATCGTCACCAAAGTTCTCCACAACGGGGCGTACCGTCTTTACAACGTCGAACATAATATCGATGAGCCCCGAGCTTGGAACGCGGAACTACTCCGCCCATTTTACACTTAAGTTTATCACTCAGATGAGTTGCAATAAAGTACTCCTGTAGTTCATGGATTTCAAAATAACAGTGTCATAGTTCCTCCATAATTTTTGTCACTTTTTATTTTTGTCCAATAAAATTTTCCCCTCAGTGGGTGACTCAGCCGCGAATCCGTTTCGCCTAAGTTTGTAAAAATCCTTACCGAGTGGTGAGCCAGACTCCCACTCGGAGGCTTAGCTGCGAATCCGTTTCGCCTAAGATCAAATAAAAATCCTACCGAGTGAAGAGCAGACCTCTCACTCGGGGGCTTAGCTGCAGCCAGTGCTCGCCTAAGATATAAAAATCCTACCGAGTGGTAAGCCAAACTTCCACTCGGAGGCTTAGCTGTAGTCCAAGTACTCGCCTAAGTTTAAAAATCCTACCGAGTGGTAAGCCAGACTTCCACTCGGAGGCTTAGCTGCAGTCCAAGTATGTGACGCCCGGATAATCAAGCTACAGTAACCTCTGCTAATGACACCACGTCACCTCCGTTACTGTCGCTAATCTCGCGTTAGTTCGAAAACGATTCAAATTCAAATTCGAGATTTAGGCGAACAACAAAAGTTTTCAAACATTAAAACTAAAATGTCCAAAATGTGTCAAATAAATCATGGGTAATACTAGTGGAGAAACCACAAATTTTATAAAATGTTTAAAGGCTCTAAACTAATTAAAATAGCAGCTATGACAATTAATTAAATGCCTTTTAAAAATAATAATAATGCAAACTATTTTAATTAGGTGTCAAACTTTTGGGGCAGTAGAATAAATTATAACATTAAATTAGGAGTTGTATTTATATTTTATAAAACAGAAATTAAAAGAAAATAGATAAAGAAAAGAAAACAGAAAACAAAGCTAAAAAAAAGGAAGAGAGAAAGCAACCCCCCCCCACTGGGCTTCGGCCCAGCAGGCCACAACCCCCCACTGGGCCAACCCACCAGGCCGGCCCACCCCACTCCCCATAACCCCCCCTCGACCGAAACCCTAAATCCCCACACCCCCACTCCTCTCTCCCCCTTCCCACGACCCCT
>NC_041387.1:337705403-337713390 GCF_002162155.2 Triticum dicoccoides | reverse complement strand
CCCGGACTCGTCCGCGCCCCTCCTCTCCCTTGCGCGGCGCCCACCTGAAGCCGTGCCCTCGTCCCCGTCGCCTCAACCATGCCTCCCTCGCCGGACCACCTCAACGGCCTGCCTCCTCGCCGCCCCGTCATCGCCGCCTCCACCCCGACTCCGTCGCCTGAAGCCGTCCCGGAACGCCTTCGCTGGACCTCCCCGCCGGAATGCCTCCCCACCGTCGCTCGTCCCCATCCTCCTCCTCGCCGGACGCCATCGAGCCACGCCGCCCCTTCCCTGCATCGAACGTGAGCACCGCCCCGTGCTCCCTCTCCCCCCATACTGAACGCGTCGCACTCGTCGTGGCCCTACTCGGCGTCCTTGCCTCCACCCACGCCCACGAGCGCTCGCGCTCGTCGCGCTCACCGCGGCCTTGTCCCGCCCGCGCCCATACATCGCGCCTACACGCCGCTCACCCGTGTGTGCGCGGCCTCGCCTCACCGGCGATGCAGCCTCGCTGGTCCGCGCCCCCTGACCACCAGTCGCGCCGGCCCCCTTCCTTCCCCACTGGCCGCGTCGGGCGCCGGCGCCCACGCGCCCGCTCCGGCCCCATTCCGGCCTTGCCTCATTACCGGGCAGGGCTGCGGCTTCGCCCGCACCCGCCTGCCTGTATGCCCGTTAAGGCCCTGTGCCTATGACCAGTGGGCCCCAGTCCCAGAACGTTTTGTTAAAAAAAAGGAATTAAAAATAATATATAAAATAAATAACTAGATAATAATAATTTAATTAATTAATTAATTAAGGAATAAATTAAGTTAATTAATCATAATTACATTAACCTAACTAACTAATTAGTTTAATTAAACAGTAGTTAGATTAGTTAAACACTAATTAGACTAAACAGTCAATGACTAGTGGGACCCACACGTCAGTTGACCAGTCAACACCTCTGTTGACTGCTGACGTCATGCTGACGTCATGATGACGTCAGCAAATACTATTTTGGATAATGTTGAATTTAAATAATTAATTAAATTCCAGAAATTAATAAAATCTTTAGAAAATCATATCTTTTAATCCGTAACTCGGATTAAAATATTTTCAACATGAAAGTTGCTCAGAACGACGAGACGAATCCGGATACGCAACCCGTTCGTCCACCACACACCCCTAACCTATCGAACTCGCAACTTTCCCCCTCCGGTTCATCTGTCCAAAAACGCGAAACACCGGGAATACTTTCCCGGATGTTTCCCCCCTTCGTCGGTATCACCTACTACCGCGATTGGGCACACCTAGCATCGTTACTTGTCATGTCATGCATCGATATGCATTTGTTTGCATTGTATTCATTGTTTCTTCCCCCTCTTCTCTCCGGTAGACTACGAGACCGATGCTGCTGCTGCCCAGTTCGACTACGGAGTTGACGACCCCTCCTTCTTGCCAGAGCAACCAGGCAAGCCCCCCCCTTGATCACCAGATATCGCCTATTCTCTTCTATACTGCTTGCATTAGAGTAGTGTAGCCTGTTACTGCTTTCCATTGATCCTATTCTGATGCATAGCCTGACATTGTTGCTACATCTGTTGATACCTTACCTGCAATCCTAAATGCTTAGTATAGGATGCTAGTTTATCATCATTGGCCCTACATTCTTGTCATTCTGCCTTGCTATACTATTGGGCTGTGATCACTCGGGAGGTGATCACGGGTATATACTATATATACATACATACTATACAGATGGTGACTAAAGTCGGGTCAGCTCGTTGAGTACCCGCAAGTGATTCGGATAAGGGGGCTGAAAGGACAGGTGGCTCCAACCCGGTAGAGGTGGGCCTGGGTTCCCGACGGCCCTCGACTGTTACTTTGTGGCGGAGCGACAGGGGCAGGTTGAGACCACCTAGGAGAGAGGTGGGCCTGGCCCTGTTCGGCGTTCGCGGATACTTAACACGCTTAACGAGATCTTGGTATTTGATCTGAGTCGGCTACGAGCCTATACGCACTAACCATCTACGTGGGAGTAGTTATGGGTATCCCGACATCGTGGTATCAGCCGAAGCACTTCAGACGTCAGCGACGGAGCGGCGCGCGCCGAATTGGACTGGAACGACACTAGGCTAGGTCTGCTTTCGGCCGCCCTCGCAACGTGCAGGTGTGCTATGGGCGATGGGCCCAGACCCCTGTGCGCTTAGGTTTAGACCGGCGTGCTGGCCTCTCTATTGTGCCTAGGTGGGGCTGCGACGTGTTGATCTTCCGCGGCCGGGCATGACCCAGGAAAGTGTGCCCGGCCAAATGGGATCAAGCGTGTTGGGTTATGTGGTGCACCCCTGCAGGGAAGTTAATCTATTCGAATAGCCGTGATCTTCGGTAACAGGACGACTTGGAGTTGTACCTTGACCTTATGACAACTAGAACCGGATACTTAATAAAACACACCCTTCCAAGTTCCACAGACAACCCGGTGATCGCTTTTCCGCAGGGCGACGAGGAGAGGATCGCCGGGTAGGATTATGCTACTGCGATGCTACTGGAGATGCTACTTGGAGATGCTACTTGGGGGACTTCAATCTACTCTCTTCTACATGCTGCAAGACGGAGGCTGCCAGAAGCGTAGTCTTCGACAGGATTAGCTATCCCCCTCTTATTCTGGCATTCTGCAGTTCAGTCCACTGATATGGCCTCCTTACACATATACCCATGCATATGTAGTGTAGTTCCTTGCTTGCGAGTACTTTGGATGAGTACTCACGGTTGCTTTTCTCCCTCTTTTCCCCTTTCCCTTCTACCTGGTTGTCGCAACCAGATGCTGGAGCCCTGGAGCCAGACGCCACCGTCGACGATGATTCCTACTACACTGGAGGTGCCTACTACTACGTGCAGGCCGCTGACGACGACCTAGAGTAGTTTAGGAGGATCCTAGGCAGGAGGCCTGTGCCTCTTTCGATCTGTATCCCAGTTTGTGCTAGCCTTCTTAAGGCAAACTTGTTTAACTTATGTCTGTACTCAGATATTGTTGCTTCCGCTGACTCGTCTATGATCGAGCACTTGTATTCGAGCCCTCGAGGCCCCTGGCTTGTATTATGTTGCTTATATGACTTATTTATGTTTTAGAGTTGTGTTGTGATATCTTCCCGTGAGTCCCTGATCTTGATCATACACGTTTGCGTGCATGATTAGTGTACGATTGAATCGGGGGCGTCACAAGTTGGTATCAGAGCCGACTGTCTGTAGGAATCCCCCTTTCCAACTCCTTGGCCGAAGTCGAGTCTAGTCGTTGAAAAACTTTTACTAACATGGCTGTGTGGCCCATGGGCCCACGTCGCCATCGGGAGGTATTAGGATCTTTTATTCCTCGACCTTTACTCTGGGATTCTGAACCCTCTTCTATTCGGGTTAAACGATTTTTACTAAAAACTAACTTTAGGTTCTCGAAAATACTTTCTCCCGGAGAGCCCCTTCAGTCCAGATGGTCACTGACTGCACCAGAAGATTTCGGAGATACTCTTTGATATTCTCTCGAGACTTTGTGCCCATCACTTTTGCTATTCCCGACCACCGATAAATCCTTATGGATAACCACTTACACTTGCCATTCTTAGGATCATTCCCCATTGTTCTTGTTATTACAAGATACCCGAAGTTTTCTCTATTGTTCCGAGAATACTTCGTGCCTACTGCCTAGCAGTTCTTTGCCACATGAATACCCCTTCAAATAAATCGCCGCACTTGTCAAGTATCCGCTCATCCCCAGTTGTTCATGAGTTTCACAAAAGTCTTCAAAATACTATTCGATCTTCCGAAAATCCTCTGGAGCCTTTGGCTCTTGAAATTCTTGTTTGCTCGCATTATGGTTAATCCCATAAGTCTCGTAGTCTTAATGACATTCCTTGTCATTACCATTTTGAGTCTGTTGACTCAATATGTTGCGAATACATGCAATCATCATTGATCCTTATAAATTACCTTTCCGGCTGAGCTTCCATTCTTTTAACTGGAATTGGTTCTCGACCAATCCAATTGTCTTTGATTGTACCCTACGGCTATTCAACTTATCCACCCCTAATCAGAGCATTGCTTCTGATCCCTTGATTTGGAAATCATAATTTCTTTGCATTTGACAATTGAGTTAGTCAGTTGTTTCTATAATCTGCTTCCTCTAGTTGAGTACCGATGCTCACGTCAGATCCCTTGTGGACCACCAGATCCTTTGTTGGATTTTATCTGACAACGCCCTTCATATTCAATAAACTTGTGAGCCTTTTCTCGGATACATAATGCCTTTGGTAAATTGTATCGTCTGCTTTCTCAACCATGCTCTGCTTTCGGGCTTGTGATATTTACTCTTGAAACTTGTGGTATATGTTTCTAAGAAGCCCCTATGGGTTGAACATATGCCTTCTCTAAACCGTGTGAACCCGAAAGTTTTCACGAGTCATACTCTTCTGGTGCTTCACCAGATAAAATTTCAACACTGCAACTTCATCGAACGTGAGAAGTAAATGAAAGGTTATGCATTGGAGAAGTGGGAGTCGACCTTGAACTTGTGTTCATGCCCATGGACACGATGTAGATCTTATCATTAAAGCTTCTCTTAAATAAATTATTCCTTTGGTATAAGTTCATCTTATATCTAGGATCTGGCCTTTTTCAACCGTGGTTCCAACCATGATTGTTCTTCTTTGATCTCATTTCTCGGACAAGTTAAAACAATTGTCTTATATGGATCAATACACCAGTCCAACCTTTACTTTGATCTTGTGTCGAGTATTACCCCCCTGGTATCTCTAGATTATCATGGAACTGCATAACTTTTTATGAGTTCTTCATCAAGTGCTACCTTCCCACTGATTCCAATTTTTCGCGGGCTCTGAGTTATTGAACACTCAAAGACACCGATAACTGAACCGAGTCCGCTCTTCGGTTCAACAACTCTTCAGTAAGCTTCTATAAGTACGAGTTTGTACCCGATCACGCCATTCCAAGCCTGTTTGGCTATATCATTGTCGTGACGATTCTAACTGTGCTACCTGGTCCTTATTCTCGGAGCACCAATTTTCGACGATGAACTAACCTTACGTCGATCCTCATCGTCATATCATTTCGCCTTGAACAACAAGCTTGGTTTCGAGTTTGTGTCGTACCCTTGGTTCCAATAACCTTTCACTTCATCATTACTTGACTTGATGTCGTTACCGATCGATTACATCTTCATGAACTCTCGCGACAAAGGTGTCGTGATCATCAACATTCTGAGCTCATCCAAGATATCAATTGAATTCATGATGAGAAATACCATCCTTGCCCTCGATGCATTGTATTATCGTCGACCACTTTATTGCCCTCCCACCAACACAACCTTGTTCATGTTTGGTGTTATACCTTGAGTTCCTTGCTATCCAGCAATTGTTCTTCTTTACCTTGGAGTATTACCATCTCTTTTTGTCAAGAATGTGGTGAGAATTTCACCACCTCTTAATAATTCTTGATATCATAATACTTCTTGCCATCTTCGTTCATTCCTTGGTCCCCGTATTGTTTTCAACCGGAATACCGACAATGGAGCTATGACGTGTGAATTCAAAACTTCTAACAACCCTATTGCTTTGAAGTGAATGGGCGATAGTTCATTCTAAGTCCTTCGCTGATTGAATCACCATTCTGACATTGGTCGTGCAACCCAACCCATATTTCGGGCGCACCTTTCAACCAATGTTTAATTGTGTATGTTTTTCCTCGAGCATACATCATTATACCATTTGATCTGACAAATGTCATCCTCTTGTTCACATTATTGTGGAAATCCATCTTTTGAAAATCTCAATGAATTGTCGCTGAGTCAATCAGCCACCTCCTCACCTCTCCTTGGTTTAATGATGAACTATTGTTTCAGGAACCCGCTCCCATAGTTCATTTCCCGAGAATCTTGCAATGCCATTTCAACGATTTGTGTTGCGCCTTTTCTTCTCGGACATCCTGAGTCTGAGGCCTCATGACACCAATTGGATCTGAATCTCGGTCAGATATGATGGTTGGGACAACTTTCCACGAGTTATGTTGTTTGTCCTTTGATGACCCGGTAACATGATGTCATGCCTAGCACCCCCCCTGGCTGGAGGACCTATCATTATAGATTCCTTTTCAGCAAGGTTATCCAATCATCCATGAGGAAATTGTAAGACTTATTCTACAAGTTATTCCTGATGGATCCTTCATGTTTCCAAAGTCTGATCTTCACCTGAAGACCATGTCAATGCTATCTCGAAGCATGTCAATGGTACTCCGATTTGCAACATGAACATTTGAAGCACGATGCTAGATTTATTTATCATTTATCCTAACACCGTTGTATGGGTAATATCATGAGATTCTTCCCCCCCCCCCCTTAACTAAATGGTTTTCTACTTTATATCCTGTCATGGATATCTTGCTCTGCTTGTCCTTGGGAAGGATATACCCTTGAAATATGTGTTTAAACATATTTTCCTTTCCATTGTTCTGTTTAATCTGATGATCATATTTTCCTTCCATTGGTTTGTTTAAACCTTTTCTATGATCTAAATGATATAAGCAGTAATAGTCCACTGCTTGTGCAAACACCTCGATGTACAACTTTGTCAGTAAGACCCTGTTTCTAGTATTGATGACATTTCGGTAGCCACCGACGGACGGGAACTTTGCCTATTGGTCCGCCTCGTTCAACGAGCAGGAAAATGGTTCTCTTCATCCCTCGCCCTTGGTATCGACGTTGTTGCCGACTTAATCGACAGGCTACCCTCTGACATGCCTTGCTTGCATGATCGCGCAAGACGTCTCCGCCCTTCCTATTTTTAACCCACATGGTGGGCCCATAACCCACAGTTCCACAGGATCGAAACCTGACTCTCCTGTACACCCCCTGTTCCCAAAGTTATTCCTCACGCGTGGCCTCGTGTGTAATTCACGAGCCACCTTCCGAAGAGATCATCAATCTGGTATCAGACGCAATACTTATTCCCATTGCTCTGAACCCCTTTCACACTTCGCTTCAGGCAACGAACGATTGCCTACGCGCTTGAAACTTCTATTTTGCACCTTCTTGCTTTGCTCTCGATATTGTCTTAAATTTCAATTCGAGAGTTACTTTCCGCCACCTTCCTCGTTGTTGTCTACCAAATAATCTACCCTGCAGAGATCCATTCTTCGGTATACCCCCTTAATCTTTCGTTAGTACGATGAAATTTCCGAAGAAAGGATGATGACTTCATCATGATGACCTGAAGCAGAGAAAGGAAGACATCAATATAATGGGTCGACCTCTTCGAGAAGAGCAACCAAGACTGAGAAGATCCGATAGCATTTTCTAACTAGATCCCTCCCCCTTACTCGTGCTCCTAAATCTCGGGACGAGATTTCTTGTAGTGGAGGAGAATTGTGACGCCCGGATAATCAAGCTACAGTAACCTCTGCTAATGACACCACGTCACCTCCGTTACTGTCGCTAATCTCGCGTTAGTTTGAAAACGATTCAAATTCAAATTTGAGATTTAGGCGAACAACAAAAGTTTTCAAACATTAAAACTAAAATGTCCAAAATGTGTCAAATAAATCATGGGTAATACTAGTGGAGAAACCACAAATTTTATAAAATGTTTAAAGGCTCTAAACTAATTAAAATAGCAGCTATGACAATTAATTAAATGCCTTTTAAAAATAATAATAATGCAAACTATTTTAATTAGGTGTCAAACTTTTGGGGCAGTAGAATAAATTATAACATTAAATTAGGAGTTGTATTTATATTTTATAAAACAGAAATTAAAAGAAAATAGATAAAGAAAAGAAAACAGAAAACAAAGCTAAAAAAAAGGAAGAGAGAAAGCAACCCCCCCCCACTGGGCTTCGGCCCAGCAGGCCACAACCCCCCACTGGGCCAACCCACCAGGCCGGCCCACCCCACTCCCCATAACCCCCCCTCGACCGAAACCCTAAATCCCCACACCCCCACTCCTCTCTCCCCCTTCCCACGACCCCT
>NC_041387.1:337701184-337704436 GCF_002162155.2 Triticum dicoccoides | reverse complement strand
CGTCCTTGCCTCCACCCACGCCCACGAGCGCTCGCGCTCGTCGCGCTCACCGCGGCCTTGTCCCGCCCGCGCCCATACATCGCGCCTACACGCCGCTCACCCGCGTGTGCGCGGCCTCGCCTCACCGGCGATGCAGCCTCGCTGGTCCGCGCCCCCTGACCACCAGTCGCGCCGGCCCCCTTCCTTCCCCACTGGCCGCGTCGGGCGCCGGCGCCCACGCGCCCGCTCCGGCCCCATTCCGGCCTTGCCTCATTACCGGGCAGGGCTGCGGCTTCGCCCGCACCCGCCTGCCTGTATGCCCGTTAAGGCCCTGTGCCTATGACCAGTGGGCCCCAGTCCCAGAACGTTTTGTTAAAAAAAAGGAATTAAAAATAATATATAAAATAAATAAATAGATAATAATAATTTAATTAATTAATTAATTAAGGAATAAATTAAGTTAATTAATCATAATTACATTAACCTAACTAACTAATTAGTTTAATTAAACAGTAGTTAGATTAGTTAAACACTAATTAGACTAAACAGTCAATGACTAGTGGGACCCACACGTCAGTTGACTAGTCAACACCTCTGTTGACTGCTGACGTCATGCTGACGTCATGATGACGTCAGCAAATACTGTTTTGGATAATGTTGAATTTAAATAATTAATTAAATTCCAGAAATTAATAAAATCTTTAGAAAATCATATCTTTTAATCCGTAACTCGGATTAAAATATTTTCAACATGAAAGTTGCTCAGAACGATGAGACGAATCCGGATACGCAACCCGTTCGTCCGCCACACACACCTAACCTATCGAACTCGCAACTTTCCCCCACCGGTTCATCTGTCCAAAAACGCGAAACACCGGGAATACTTTCCCGGATGTTTCCCCCCTTCGTCGGTATCACCTACTACCGCGATTGGGCACACCTAGCATCGTTACTTGTCATGTCATGCATCGATATGCATTTGTTTGCATTGTATTCATTGTTTCTTCCCCCTCTTCTCTCCGGTAGACTACGAGACCGACGCTGCTGCTGCCCAGTTCGACTACGGAGTTGACGACCCCTCCTTCTTGCCAGAGCAACCAGGCAAGCCCCCCCCCTTGATCACCAGATATCGCCTATTCTCTTCTATACTGCTTGCATTAGAGTAGTGTAGCCTGTTACTGCTTTCCGTTGATCCTATTCTGATGCATAGCCTGACATTGTTGCTACATCTGTTGATACCTTACCTGCAATCCTAAATGCTTAGTATAGGATGCTAGTTTATCATCATTGGCCCTACATTCTTGTCAGTCTGCCTTGCTATACTATTGGGCCGTGATCACTCGGGAGGTGATCACGGGTATATACTATATATACATACATACTATACAGATGGTGACTAAAGTCGGGTCAGCTCGTTGAGTACCCGCAAGTGATTCGGATAAGGGGGCTGAAAGGACAGGTGGCTCCAACCCGGTAGAGGTGGGCCTGGGTTCCCGACGGCCCTCGACTGTTACTTTGTGGCGGAGCGACAGGGGCAGGTTGAGACCACCTAGGAGAGAGGTGGGCCTGGCCCTGTTCGGCGTTCGCGGATACTTAACACGCTTAACGAGATCTTGGTATTTGATCTGAGTCGGCTACGAGCCTATACGCACTAACCATCTACGTGGGAGTAGTTATGGGTATCCCAACGTCGTGGTATCAGCCGAAGCACTTCAGACGTCAGCGACGGAGCGGCGCGCGCCGAATTGGACTGGAACGCCACTAGGCTAGGTCTGCTTTCGGCCGCCCTCGCAACGTGCAGGTGTGCTATGGGCGATGGGCCCAGACCCCTGTGCGCTTAGGTTTAGACTGGCGTGCTGGCCTCTCTGTTTTGCCTAGGTGGGGCTGCGACGTGTTGATCTTCCGCGGCCGGGCATGACCCAGGAAAGTGTGTCCGGCCAAATGGGATCAAGCGTGTTGGGTTATGTGGTGCACCCCTGCAGGGAAGTTAATCTATTTGAATAGCCGTGATCTTCGGTAACAGGACGACTTGGAGTTGTACCTTGACCTTATGACAACTAGAACCGGATACTTAATAAAACACACCCTTCCAAGTTCCACAGACAACCCGGTGATCGCTTTTTCGCAGGGCGACGAGGAGAGGATCGCCGGGTAGGATTATGCTACTGCGATGCTACTGGAGATGCTACTTGGAGATGCTACTTGGGGGACTTCAATCTACTCTCTTCTACATGCTGCAAGACGGAGGCTGCCAGAAGCGTAGTCTTCGACAGGATTAGCTATCCCCCTCTTATTCTGGCATTCTGCAGTTCAGTCCACTGATATGGCCTCCTTACACATATACCCATGCATATGTAGTGTAGTTCCTTGCTTGCGAGTACTTTGGATGAGTACTCACGGTTGCTTTTCTCCCTCTTTTCCCCTTTCCCTTCTACCTGGTTGTCGCAACCAGATGCTGGAGCCCTGGAGCCAGACGCCACCGTCGACGATGATTCCTACTACACTGGAGGTGCCTACTACTACGTGCAGGCCGCTGACGACGACCTGGAGTAGTTTAGGAGGATCCCAGGCAGGAGGCCTGCGCCTCTTTCGATCTGTATCCCAGTTTGTGCTAGCCTTCTTAAGGCAAACTTGTTTAACTTATGTCTGTACTCAGATATTGTTGCTTCCGCTGACTCGTCTATGATCGAGCACTTGTATTCGAGCCCTCGAGGCCCCTGGCTTGTATTATGATGCTTGTATGACTTATTTATGTTTTAGAGTTGTGTTGTGATATCTTCCCGTGAGTCCCTGATCTTGATCGTACACGTTTGCGTGCATGATTAGTGTACGATTGAATCGGGGGCGTCACAAAGTACTCGCCTAAGTTATCAAAATCCTACCGAGTGTTAAGCCAAACTTCCACTCGGGGGCTTAGCTGCAGTCCAAGTACTCGCCTAAGTTATAAAATCCTACCGAGTGAAGAGCAAACCTCTCACTCGGGGGCTTAGCTGCAGCCCAGTGCTCGCCTAAGATATAAAAATCCTACCGAGTGAAGAGCAAACCTCTCACTCGGAGGCTTAGCTGCAGTCCAAGTACTCGCCTAAGTTATCAAAATCATACCGAGTGAAGAGCAAACCTCTCACTCGGAGGCTTAGCTGCAGTCCAAGTACTCGCCTAAGTTATCAAAATCCTACCGAGTGAAGAGAAAACCTCTCACTCGGGGGCTTAGCTGCAGCCCAGTGCTCGCCTAAGTTATCAAAATCCTACCGAGTGGTAAGCCAGACTTCCACT
>NC_041387.1:337700580-337701174 GCF_002162155.2 Triticum dicoccoides | reverse complement strand
ATGAGTTGCAATAAAGTACTCCTGTAGTTCATGGATTTCAAAATAATAGTGTCATAGTTCCTCCATAATTTTTGTCACTTTTTATTTTGTCCAATAAAATTTTCCCCTCAGTGGGTGACTTAGCCGCGAATCCGTTTCGCCTAAGTTTGTAAAAATCCTTACCGAGTGGTGAGCCAGACTCCCACTCGGAGGCTTAGCTGCGAATCCGTTTCGCCTAAGATTAAATAAAATCCTACCGAGTGGTAAGCCAGACTTCCACTCGGAGGCTTAGCTGCAGTCCAAGTACTCGCCTAAGTTATAAAAATCCTACCGAGTGGTAAGCCAGACTTCCACTCGGAGGCTTAGCTGCAGTCCAAGTACTCGCCTAAGTTATAAAAATCCTACCGAGTGGTAAGCCAGACTTCCACTCGGAGGCTTAGCTGCAGCCCAGTGCTCGCCTAAGATATAAAAATCCTACCGAGTGGTAAGCCAGACTTCCACTCGGAGGCTTAGCTGCAGTCCAAGTACTCGCCTAAGTTATCAAAATCCTACCGAGTGAAGAGCAAACCTCTCACTCGGGGGCTTAGCTGCAGCCCAGTGCTCGCCTAAGTTATC
>NC_041387.1:337675459-337700325 GCF_002162155.2 Triticum dicoccoides | reverse complement strand
TATAAAATTCCTACTGAGTGAAGAGCAAACCTCTCACTCGGGGGCTTAGCTGCAGCCCAGTGCTCGCCTAAGTTATCAAAATCCTACCGAGTGGTAAGCCAGACTTCCACTCGGAGGCTTAGCTGCAGTCCAAGCACTCGCCTAAGTTATAAAATCCTACCGAGTGAAGAGCAAACCTCTCACTCGGGGGCTTAGCTGCAGCCCAGTGCTCGCCTAAGATATAAAAATCCTACCGAGTGAAGAGCAAACCTCTCACTCGGAGGCTTAGCTGCAGCCCAGTGCTCGCCTAAGATATAAGAATCCTTACCGAGTGAAGAGCAAACCCCTCACTCGGGGGCTTAGCTGCAGCCCAGCGCTCACCTAAGTGGATTAAGGAATAAGTCGACTGCAGTGAACGTCTTGCTTTGAACCTGCAAAAGACATTTCAAGCCAAAAGCAATCATATTCAAACATCAAATTCAAGTTCGGAACGATACCTAAAGGAACCGAAATTGCTCAGGCGCTAAGCCTGTTAAGGTTTATCGGTTACAACTCCACTCGGCATACCGAGGCAAATTTAAAGCATCGAGCTTAAAAGAAGTTTTTTTACCCCTCCTGTGGAGGGCTGGAAGGTGCGACAAACTCATCAAGATCAATTCCATCCGCGATCCGAGTGGCAGCAGCAATGAAAGTTTCCATAAAGGACCTGAAGTCGTGTTTCTTGGTGTTGGCCACCCGGAGGGCCGCCAGCTTGTCTTCTCGCGCATCTTTGCAGTGGACTCGGGCCAGACACAGAGCAACATCTGCACCGCACCGAGCCGAGGATTTTTTCCACTCCTGCACTCGACCAGGGACCGTGTCCAAGCGAGCCATCAGTGACTCGAGGTCGTTCTGGAGTCTCTCCCTGGGCCAGAGCGTTGAGTCGATGCGAGATGTGGCGACCTTCAGCCTTGCAAGATAGTCCACGACAGCTGCAACACGGGACTCCAGTCGGAAAACATTCATGGCAACTTCGTCGTTCACCGGAGAATTGACGGGGTCAAGGTTTGGTTCCAGCCGGCTAGTCTCTTCTTCGAAGTCTTGACAAAATTCTGCAAGGACGATCACCGAGTCAAGGCAATGGTCGAATGGAAAAATCACAGTTGAAAATGATTGTTGAGCGTAAAGGTTTACCTTCAAGCATAAGGAACAGCTTCTTGGCAAGACCACTCAGGAAGGCCTCCAGATCATTTTTCTTCCCAAGAGCAGCTTTCAGATTGGTATTTTCTTGTTCAAGCTTGGTGGCTGAAGCTAATTTCTCGTCAGCAAGCTTGATCTTCTCAGCTAGTTCAAGGTCCTTTTTCTGTTGGGCCTCCTTCACCTTACCTGCAAGTTACAGCAAGATCGGATTTTGAAACAAATAAAGGGAAAAAGCAGTCGTCGAGGTCTCACCAAACATACCTTTGGTCTCCTCTTTTGCCTTCGTCAGATTCCCCTGAGCCATCTTCAAATCCAGCTCGAGCTGAATGTGCTTGTTTTCCAGCTCAGAGTAGCGAGCCGCAAGGTAACAGGATCTCTGCAAAGAATCAATCGACTAAATGTCAAAGATAATTCACTTCCGAGTGGAAAAGGAAAAATCATGTGTTTCTAAGACTACAGCCGAATACAAGCATTCGACCGTAGTCTCGGGGACTACACCCAGTGGGTGCACTCACCGTGCCCCCACTAATCCTATTGAAGACAGAGTCGACCAGTCGACCTCAAAAAAAAATGTATTCTTTAAGACTGTAATCGACTGCAAGCAGTCGACCACAGTCTCGGGGACTGCACTCAGTGGGTGCACTCAGCGTGCCCCCACCGGTTTGCGAAATCCAGTCGCCATAGTCGAATGACGGAAAGAATGAACTTATAAAGCCTAAGGCCGACTGCCAGCAGTCGACCTTAGCCTTGGGGACTACACCCAGCGGGTGCACTCAGCGTGCCCCCGCTAACACGGAGTTTAAATCGACACACCCACTGGGTGATTACTATAAATTCTGGAAAGAAAAGTTTTTGATAGCATATCCTAACAGAACAAGCGGTGGTCGACTGACCTGAACATTGCTTTGAAGGGCGGAACTGGCGTCGTAAGCTGCCTGGCTCGCATCCCGGATGGTCTTCAGCTGCTCCATCATGATCCCTGCCTGGCGTATCGCCTCCTTCGCGGCGCCAGCTTGGTCCTCTGGGACGTGGTGCATCGTGAAGAGGGAGGGCTGCAGAGCACTCGTCAGTGGATCTGCGAAGGACACAGTGTGTCGAGTGGTGTTCTCCTCCTCCGCGACCAGAGTCTCAGGCACCGTCACATCCTGGGGCACCCTGCCGGCAGACGCTTTCCTACTCCTTCTGTGCTTCAGCGGTTCCTCATCTTCATCATCATCAGGGAGAGTGATAACAACATTGGATGGAGCTACAGAAAAGAATCAGAATTAGAGATCATGAGTCAGTCGACTAGAAACGGTGTTAAGAGTATAGTACCAGGTTTTGAGGTTGCTGCGTCCTCCATCTCATGGTCGTCAGCCCCGGCTGAGGTTTCAGAAGTAGCAGCACTGCAACTCCAAAGGATCAGTCGACTAACTTCAGCGCCAACCAGAGATAAAGTTCGCACAAAACAAGAAGACTTAAGCAGCATGATTACC
Organism: Triticum dicoccoides; assembly: GCF_002162155.2. NCBI lineage: Eukaryota > Viridiplantae > Streptophyta > Magnoliopsida > Poales > Poaceae > Triticum > Triticum dicoccoides. The sequence goes on along the minus strand of NC_041387.1, from coordinate 337,697,692 downwards.
CTGATATGGTGGGGATGGACACCTTCATCTTCGGCAGGAGCTTGGTCGGCTTTAACGGGGCCGCCCTGGGCTGCTTCGACGCCTTTTCAGTCGGCGCCGGAGAGATGGTCCGAGGGCGCTTGGTCGACTGTGTAACAGTCGCAACCCCCTTGCCACGTTCAGTTGCAGGGTCATGGACAAGCTTCGACCGCCTTTCCGAGCGCGGTGGTGCGACCTCCTCCTCCTCCTCTTCTTCGTCCTCATCATCATCATCATCATCGTCATCATCATCATCATCATCATCATCATCCTCAGCGGCGTTCGAGTCCCACTCCTCCTCCTGGCTCTCGCCCCCGCTCGCTTCTCCCTCCTCAGTCGGAGCCTGTGCTCCATTGGGCATCGAGTACAGCTCAGTGAGGGCCTGATAGACATCAAGACAAAGATCAGTCCACCGATCGGCAGAGAAAACAGAAATAAATGTGACAAGAATACAATGGGAAGTGGAGCAGACATACCTTGTTTGGATCACTGTGGTGGTCGAGTGGAGGAATCCTTCTGGCTCCACGAGGGTTATCCTTGTTCCCAGTAACAGCGGCCATCCACCTTTCCAGAGTGGCATCGTCGACTGCTTCTAGATTGACCCGAGTCTCATCCTCAGTCCCGCGGTACAACCACATGCAATGGCTCCGGAACTGAAGAGGCTGGATACGACGCCTAAGAAAAACCTCCAGGAGATCCATACCCGTCACTCCCTCCCGAACCAACTGAACTACACGCTCCATCAGCATCTTCACATCAGCTTTCTCCTCCGGAATCACCTTCAGAGAGGAGGGCTTGTTCATTCGGCCCATGGTGAACTAAGGGAGTCCACTCGACTGCCCTGGCGTCGGCTGATCCTGGCAGTGGAACCAGGTCGACTGCCAGCCTCTGACTGACTCGGGAAACGTCATGGCTGGGAAGGTGTTCTTGTTCCTCACCTGGATCCCCAGACCCCCACACATTTGGACAACTCGGGTTTTTCGTCGCCTGGGCTCGCCTTCTTCACGGTCTGAGAGCGACACGTGAATATGTGCTTGAACAAGCCCCAATACGGTCGACAACCCAGAAAACTCTCACACATGGACACAAACGCGGCAAGATAGGCGATAGAATTCGGGGTGAAGTGGTGGAGTTGCGCTCCAAAGAAGTTCAAGAAACCACGGAAGAAAACGCTCGGCGGCAAAGAAAATCCGCGGTCGACATGGGTAGCCAGAAGCACGCACTCACCCTCTTCCGGCTGGGGCTGCCACTCTTTCCCCGGAAGCCTTGCAGCTCCATGAGGGATCAGGCCCTCGTTGGCCATGTCGAGGAGATCCGTCTCCGTGATGGTCGATTGGATCCAATCTCCCTAGACCCAGCCTTTCGGCAGGCGAGATCTAGACGAAGACCCGCCACGACTGGTGGATCTCCCCTTCGCCTTCTCCGTCACCGACGCCTTCTTCGCGCGTTCCAGCGCCGCCGTCTTCTCCTTGACCATGGCTGCCGGCGAGACGCGCGAGGAGAAGTTGTGCGGAGGCGAGAGCGAGCGCGTTGGGCGGAGACGAAGGGAGCAGAGAGAGAATGCTGAGGCACTGCTCAAAAAACCCTCACCGGGCGCGTTTATAAGATCCCTTCCGAGTGGATGACAGGTGGGCCCGGTCGATCTAATCATATCCTGAAACAGTTGCGCGGACGTGATACGTGGCGAAAAAAGCAGCACGGGGATCGAGGCGTCTATGCACTGTCCCATCCGAGCGCAGCGGTCCGCCCCGCTTCGCGCGCTTCCCCAAATTTCGTATCCCGCAGAATCCGCGAACGGCAGATCGGTCTGCCAGATGCGGGATTTCCTACGATCCGTCGCTCGGAAATCGGCGAAGTCCAAAAGATCACTCGACGAAGGAAAAGAATGGATCGAGTCGACTGAAGAAAAGTTGTTCATTATCAACAAAGAGATTTTTTGGTTCAAAACACCGCACGACCAGTATGCGAAGGCTAATCGGAAACAGCATCAACTCCTTCATCACTCAAGCCTCAATCCATTCGGGGGCTAATGATGGAGTCATGTACCTAGGGTAGGGTCACAGACCTGATCTAAGTACCCTGCCCAAAGACACCCCTAGAAGAGATCACCTTCCAGTCGACCTACGAGGGATTCACTCGACCGACTTGAAGGACTCGACCACGAAGATTCACTCGACCACCAGAAGGTCAAGAGGCACTCTGCACTGCAACGGTCTGTAATTAAGTAGACTTTATGATAGTAAATACACTTTATGTGGGGCGTCACCAGTAACGCCCCGGACTTAATGTACCTTAAACCCTTCATTACGTGGGTTGGCTGGGGTCCTGGCGCACTCTATATAAGCCACCCCCCTCCACAGGCAGAAGGGTTCGGCACCCTGTAATCCATATACACATAATCCACTCGACCGCCTCCGGGCTCTGAGACGTAGGGCTTTTACTTCCTCCGAGAAGGGCCTGAACTCGTACATCTCTTGTGCTTACAACCTCTCCATAGCTAGGACCTTGCCTCTCCATACCTACCCCCCACTCTACTATCAGACTTAGATCCACGACAGCGGACACCACTCTTTTGGTTGGTGCTCTTTTCATCTTGGTCAATCATGTAAAATGTATTCCCATTTATCTCGTATCCTTTCCAAATCATTACAGTCGAAGATGGTCCCCTGGACAACAAGTACAGCTCATCACAAACAGTGCTGTCACCTCTGAGACGTGTTTCCAACCAACTGCTGAAAGTCCTGATGTGTTCACATGTAATCCAGTCGTCGCACTGCTCCGGGTGTTTGGAGCGCAGACTCTTCTTGTGTTCATCGACATACGGGGTCACCAAGGTAGAGTTCTGTAGAACTGTGTAGTGTGCTTGAGACCAAGAATATCCGTCCCTGCATATTATTGAGTACCTTCCAAGCGTGCCTTTTCCAGTCAGTCTCCCCTCATACCGCGATTTAGGGAGACCTATCTTCTTAAGGCCAGGAATAAAGTCAACACAAAACCCGATGACATCCTCTGTTTGATGGCCCGTGGAGATGCTTCCTTCTGGCCTAGCGCGGTTACGAACATATTTCTTTAGGACTCCCATGAACCTCTCAAAGGGGTACATATTGTGTAGAAATACGGGCCCCAGAATGACAATCTCGTCGACTAGATGAACTAGGACGTGTGTCATGATATTGAAGAAGGATGGTGGGAACACCAGCTCGAAACTGACAAGACATTGCGCCACATCACTCCTTAGCATTGGTACGATTTCTGGATCGATCACCTTCTGAGATATTGCATTGAGGAATGCACATAGCTTCACAATGGCTAGTCGGACGTTTTCCGGTAGAAGCCCCCTCAATGCAACCGGAAGCAGTTGCGTCATAATCACGTGGCAGTCATGAGACTTTAGGTTCTGGAACTTTTTCTTTGGCATATTTATTATTCCCTTTATATTCGATGAGAAGCCAGTCGGGACCTTCATACTGAGCAGGCATTGAAAGAATATTTCTTTCTCTTCTTTCGTAAGAGCGTAGCTGGCAGGACCTTCATACTGCTTCGGAGGCATGCCCTCTTTTTCGTGCAAGCGTTGCAGGTCCTCTCGTGCCTCAGGTGTATCTTTTGTCTTCCCATACATGCCCAAGAAGCCTAGCAGGTTCACGCAAAGGTTCTTCGTCACGTGCATCACGTCGATCGAAGAGCGGACCTCTAGGTATTTCCAGTAGGGTAGGTCCCAAAATATAGATTTCTTCTTCCACATGGGTGCGTGATTCTCAGCGTCATTCGGAACAGCTAGTCCGCCGGGACCCTTTCCAAAGATTACGTGTAAATCATTGACCATAGCAAGTACGTGATCACCGGTACGCATGGCGGGCTTCTTCCGGTGATCTGCCTCGCCTTTGAAATGCTTGCCTTTCTTTCGACATTGATGGTTGGTCGGAAGAAATCGACGATGGCCCAGGTACACATTCTTCCTGCAGCTTGCCAGGTATATACTATCGGTGTCAAGTAAATAGTGCGTGCATGCGTGGTATCCCTTGTTTGTCTGTCCTGAAAGGTTACTGAGAGCGGGCCAATCGTTGATGGTCACGAACAGCAACGCCTTTAGGTTAAATTCCTCCTGTTTGTGCTCATCCCACGTACGTACACCGTTTCCATTCCACAGCTGTAAAAGTTCTTCCACTAATGGCCTTAGGTACACATCAATGTCGTTGCCGGGTTGCTTAGGGCCTTGGATGAGAACTGGCATCATAATGAACTTCCGCTTCATGCACATCCAAGGAGGAAGGTTATACATACATAGAGTCACGGGCCAGGTGCTGTGATTGCTGCTCTGCTCCCCGAAAGGATTAATGCCATCCGCGCTTAAAGCAAACCATACGTTCCTTGGGTCCTTTGCAAACTCATCCCAGTACTTTCTCTCAATTTTTCTCCACTGCGACCCGTCAGCGGGTGCTCTCAACTTCCCGTCTTTCTTACGGTCCTCACTGTGCCATCGCATCAACTTGGCATGCTCTCCGTTTCTGAACAGACGTTTCAACCGTGGTATTATAGGAGCATACCACATCACCTTTGCAGGAACCCTCTTCCTGGGAGGCTCGCCGTCAACATCACCAGGGTCATCTCGTCTGATCTTATACCGCAATGCACCGCATACCGGGCATGCGTTCAGATCCTTGTAGGCACCGCGGTAGAGGATGCAGTCATTAGGGCATGCATGTATCTTCTCAACCTCCAATCCTAGAGGGCATACGACCTTCTTTGTTGCGTATGTACTGTCGGGCAATTCGTTATCCTTTGGAAGCTTCTTCTTCATTATTTTTAGTAGCTTCTCAAATCCTTTATCAGGCACAGCATTCTCTGCCTTCCACTGCAGCAATTCGAGTACGGTACCGAGCTTTGTGTTGCCATCTTCGCAATTGGGGTACAACCCCTTTTTGTAATCCTCTAACATGCGATCGAACTTCAGCTTCTCCTTTTGACTTTCGCATTGTGTCCTTGCATCGACAATGACCCGGCGGAGATCATCATCATCGGGCACATCGTCTGGTTCCTCTTGATCTTCAGCAGCTTCACCCGTTGCAGCACCATCGTGCACATCGTCTGGTGCATCTTGATGTTCAGTAGCATCACCGTATTCAGGGGGCACATACTTGTCATCGTACTCTTCTTCCTCGCCGTCTTCCATCATAACCCCTATTTCTCCGTGCCTCGTCCAAACATTATAGTGTGGCATGAAACCCTTGTAAAGCAGGTGGGTGTGAAGGATTTTCCGGTCAGAGTAAGACTTCGTATTCCCACATATAGGGCATGGACAACACATAAAACCATTCTGCTTGTTTGCCTCAGCCACTTCGAGAAAATCATGCACGCCCTTAATGTACTCGGAGGTGTGTCTGTCACCGTACATCCATTGCCGGTTCATCTGCGTGCATTATATATAATTAAGTGTGTCAAAAATCATTACAGAACATCATGAATAGATAATTAAGTGACCAAATTAATAGAAGTTCATCATCACATAAAAACCAAAGTAGATACATAGTTCTCATCTAACAACATAAAGCTCTGCAGAGCATCTAAATTAATTAAACCATACATTGAAACTATGTAAAACATTTCAATGCGAAAACAAATGCGATCATAATCGCAACCAAGGTAACAACTGATCCAACGGCATAATGATACCAAGCCTCGGTATGAATGGCATATTTTCTAATCTTTCTCATCTTCAAGCGCATTGCATCCATCTTGATCTTGTGATCATCGACGACATCCGCAACATGCAACTCCAATATCATCTTCTCCTCCTTAAGTTTTTTTATTTTTTCCTTCAAGAAATTGTTTTCTTCTTCAACTAAATTTAACCTCTCGACAATAGGGTCGGTTGGAATTTCCGGTTCAACAACCTCTTAGATAAATAAAATCTATGTCACATTGGTCGGCATAATTTTCATAAACAATAAATGAACCAATAGTTATGAAAAGATAATATATACCACATCCGAATCATAGACAGGACGAGGGCCGACGGGGGCGGATACCAAAACCATCGGCGCACTATATAAGATGCAATAATAAAAGTAAGAAAATAATACAAGTATCTATCTAAACAAACAAGTAATAATATTTTTCCTTTCAGAAAGAAGATAAGAACAAGAGGCTCACCACGGTGGTGCCGGCGATGAGATCGGCGCGGGTGATCGACGGCGGTGAAGACGGGGACGGGGCGTGACGGACCGCTAAACCTAGATAAATATTGAGGAAAATGGAGCTTGGCGGTCGAGCTTCGAGAGGAGAAACCTTAAGTAGTGTGGCTCGGGCATTCCATCGAACACCTTGTGTGCATAGGAGGTGAGCTAGAGCACCACCAAGCCCTCTCCCCCTCGGCCAGAAAAAACAGAGCAGTGTGCTCTGCTCTTGCGCGAGGGGCTATATATAGGCACCACTATTGGTCCCGGTTGGTGGCATGAACCGGGACTAAAGGTAACCCTTTTGGTCCCGGTTCATGCCACCAACCGGGACCAATAGTGGTGGGCCAGGAGCCAGGACCATTGGTCCCGGTTCGCCCCACCAACCGGGACCAAAAGGTCCGGACGAACCGGGACCAATGGCCCACGTGGCCCGGCCGGCCCCCTGGGCTCACGAACCGGGGCAAATAGCTCCATTGGTCCCGGTTCTGGATTGAACCGGGACTAATGGGCTAAACTGGCCTGGACGAAAGCCCTGTTTTCTACTAGTGTATAGACTAGGATACATGTGTTGGATCAGAAATATGTCACACTTTTTGAAAATATAATTTGAGTGACATGATAACATTTTGTAGCGATCTGATACCATGTTAACTTGTTTTGTTTGAGACGTGCGTTGCACGTGCATGCTTACTAGTCACATAAACAATTGTAGCCAGTGACGGCTGACACAATCGTATAAGTAGTTATTCAGTGACTTCTAACTACCTCAGATCCATTAATCAGGACACAAGTAGGGAAACATCAACAAACAACAATCGGTAGCATAATTTTATAACACAAAAAGCTACACTTCTGAAAAGAGAGCACATAGCAAATCAAAAGCAGATGCTCGTATGACCTTGTCCATTACGCTCAGGTAAAAAAACTCGATCAACACGAAGGTGGTCGTCCTCATGTCGGCAGTACCATTGGTTGTGTGGCGCTGGTTGGACGTCGGCAAGGGGCCTTGGGGATCAGCTAGAACATGGCATGGATGGTGGTGTCAGTCCCGCCACCCTCGGGTCGCGGCCGCATCATGAGAGAGCTATTGTTCTCAGGGAGAGGACCAAGGTGCTGCCTCTGGATTCTTGTGTGAGCGTCACCGGCAGACACGGCAGTGGCGGTGGCGGTTTTCGCATCCGAGTCTCCAGTGGTGAGAGGCCGGCGAGGTGGAAGGGTCCGAAGAGGCTTCCATCATTTGAATCGCCCAACGGGAAAAGTCATTCAAGACACATTATGTCAGAATCAACCCAATCATTGCAATAATCGAGAATATACATGCATTTTATAGAAGAATGAAGCAGCCAAATACAAATGACCAGAAATCTCAAATTATCCATAAGTATGTTCTTGAAACACATGACCTGAAGGAGAAATTTAAGCCCACCTCACATGGAGTAACATGCAGTGGAGTAACCAATCTATATTCATAAGTATTGGACAACAAAGAGCAAACTGTATTAACATTATTCCAAAGGCTATTATTGGTGGATACACCTAAAATCTCACCAGGCATCATTTTTTCAGTTTGCGAACATAAATTAAACACCTCGCATTAATCTTGCCAAGCAAAGAGCAAATTCAAAGCATAAGTGGGGAGGCAAGGTAATAAAGAGACAAAGAGACAATGCAGAAGCTAATACCAGTGTAAGGGTAGGAGCACCATCATCGAGCCCATCCTCAGCTAGCGGAAGGGGGCGATATACCCAGCCACTGCAGCATGATCGCGGCCTTGCGTGCATGGTACCTCCTGCACCTGCCATATGTATAAAGATTAATTCAGCTATAAACATGTCAGAACTCCTGATGTGATTAGATATATGTAGATAAGACTGTTGGATTGAACAAAATAATTAATCTGTACAGAAGACTGAACACACAATGACGTCTTGACCGTTTGAGAGCATGAGCTGACATAGATCAATTCAGTAAGAGTTGTCTACATAGCAAACTGGCCGGGTTAATTTCGAGAGGGATTACCAGTTATTATTATGAAATAGATGGAGTAGACAATATCAGGAAATTAATATCAACCTTCGGAACAAAAAGTTGAGGCAGGTGGTGGTAAAATATGGTACGGTATAATTCTAGAAGCAGTATGCACATATTTCTTCAAGAAAAAATTACAGAAAAGAAAAATTCTGAATATAAAACATAGAACCACTACCCTAAATGAGAACTATCCAAAAGATATTAAATTCCTATTTTTGTCGCTCTGAAATTCCAGCTCCTTTATGTTGGCCAGCCAATAGCTTTGGTGACAGAAATGGCCAAAGGAATAAGTTAGGATTTCCCATCTATTTGCATTTTCTCTTTTTTCTTACATAGGTCACAATATACAATGTTCAGTTTATACCCATGCATTGATGAAAGGAAAGGAAATATTGAAGGAAATGGTACATACTTCATCCCAGAATTTTCCTTGTGCCGGGCCTGGATACACAGGAGCCTTCAGGCAAAGAAGGGTGAATCTGCACGAAGCTGTCCATCCTCAGTAGGGAGAGACCGTATCGTTTAAGCAGCACGAGCGAGTTTGCAAGGTCATGAGGCTTGCAGCACAGGCAGGAGCTCCCCGACAGCGGCAGGCATGGCGTCTATAACTTGCAAACATTTGTCATGTCTAAACAAAAACCTGAATCAAACATGTGAGCGAAGAAATTTAAGTAGCTCAGAATGCTAATCAGGGGATAAAGCTTAATTGGATATGAAATTGATTAGGAGAAGAGAAGGAATGTGCAGTATTGTGTAGTTCTACAAATGTGAACAAATCCTAAGCTACTTTAGGAAAATATGATGAAATAGTATACTTCCATATTGTTATACAAATGCAAATTCAAACTCCGATAGACTATCAACTTGAAAAGAATTAATCATGGCTAGCTCTAGTTTCAAAACATAGAAAGTACGGTTTATTGTTGTCCCGAATTTCCTTTAGAGACCGTCCAACCACTCAACAAGAAAAGTACTATTGGAGAAGTAAGATGGCTGGAAGGTTCTATTTCAAATAGCTGCCTGCAAAGCACTCTAGCAAAAAACACTAACAAGCAACGGAAATGACCTAAAATGAACTAAAGATTAACAATATCATTATGCAAATGAGAAAGTAAATACCAATACTACTAAAGCATAGTGGTATGTAAGGAAAAAATATATAGTATGCCTACTTTCTTAGGAAAGCACCATATCAAGAACTTATCAATGAATTTCTCAAATTTGTTGGTTCTAATTTGAAACTGATCGAGCATATTGTCCCATTCTTCACGTCATCATAGCATGGGAGGCCAATTTTGCTTTCGTCAAGGCACTACAAAGACATAGGTCGGGATAAATGTTATTCTTGTTGGAACTGAATATGTACAATCTTTCGACATCCCTAAATATCGAATGGATGCAACTTAGCAGAATCTATTTCTTTTTCAATCAGATTTGGGTGCTTTTTTAGACAACTGCAGTAAATCTCTAGGCGACAGAAATATTTTGTGTACTGTTGGCTTCTGCATACCTTTTCAACAGAGAAATTGCAACAGTGTAATGTGATTTTTGGGTCAATGAATATATTTCCCTTTACACATCCGAGATAAACCATGGCTCTTGCCATGAAATTTCTCACCCCGTCGACTATTAAAATCATGAAATGGAGAACCTGCGACTGCATGACTAGAAAGACAAAAGCGATATATAAAACTTAAGCTTAATTAATGTGAAGTTTGGAACTCCGAGACACACATGAGAACTCTGCAACCAATTATTCAGAAGCTTCATATCATGCTAGTACGTGAGATACCCAACAGAAGGCAACTACATATAAGAATTCTGATATTATTCGATAAATATACACATACAGAAAGATTTCACATTATATAGATCATTAGAAGTGTTTTTTATTTAGTACTTTGAATCACCAACTAATCTTTATCGTTCTCTGTCAGGAAACAAGATTCACCTTGTACCACAGATGCATATTAGATAGATATGTAGCCTGCTATTTCAATACAATGTTTAGTTGATCTATAGTACAAATAGTTATTGTCTGAGCATCAGGTTTAATTCTTATTTCATCTCACCACCATCAGCCAACACAAAGGGGTCAGCAATCAAACCATCAATCGCCTAACCTGCAGGACAGACAAAGAAAGTGCATAAACATCCAATCCTATAACTGACAAAATCTACACACAAACGAATTCACATCAGCCTGTCAATTTCATCTCTTGCAATATATGAAACACGAATCCTGCCACTACAGAGCGCAACAATCCAGAACAGCCTCCTAAATGCTCCAGATCCAAAATCCGAACAGATACCAGATCGGCGAAGGCAGAGTGAAACTGTCGAACCAGGCAACCAAATCAGAGCCCCGGTCGTACCCAACGGCAAGCAAGCAACGGAACAAACCTGAGGTAAAAATGGAGGTGATGGAACTCCGACTCCACCTTCTATTGCAGCTCTGACTCCAGCTCCACGGCGACCGCGTCGAAGCCGCAGCCGCAACCACCCTTTGTCGTGTGCACCGGCTTGCGCACCTCGTCGAGGCACAGAGGAATACGAGAGGGAAGTAGGAGAAGACGATGGGGTTGGATGCCGAAAGGAGAGGTTGCGTGCGGGGATGAGGCGGCGATTGTGCTAACCTAGCCGCCACTCAGGGAAGGGAAAACGAGAGATGTGAAAATGAGGGATCGATGGCTGGACACTTTTTAAACTTTTCCCCTTCGGCACAGTAAAAGACATGTGGCATAGCCCCTTCGCCTTCGTACGCCCTTGTAGCAACTGTTAATGGGTTGTATAACACTATAACCCTTGAAGAATCTACAAAAATTAATGTCCAAGACTTGAGGAGGTGATTCACCGTTGGATTCCTTGTGTTGTTTGAAGAGAAGAGAAGAAAAGAAGAAACGAGACGAGATGGTTGGGTTGGGCATTGTGCAGGCGGACCGCGCGATGGAGTGCACGGGCGGCGTCACGTGTCAAACAAGCTGCTGTGCTAGCCAGATCCGCACGTTCTCGCTCCGCAGTCGCCAAATACAGACGAGATCGACATGATCCACTCTCGGGCGAGGTTTCTCTCTCTGTAAGTCGCTGTCGCGACCCAAGGAAACTTCGACGAACGGAGTACATGTCGGCAGCCTGCGGGTCGGCGGATCGGCTCCAGCCGCCTCCACCGTCACCTCCTCCTTCATGAACTATGCAGCCCGGACGCCCAAGGTGATCGCGTGCTGTGAGTGCGTGTTGGTGTGTGCTTCTCCCTTTGTACTATTGGTCATGGGAGGGTGCTGCTCCTCTCCCTCTCTCGGATCAGTAACTGCATTATTCTCAAATAAATGTGTGCTTCTGTTCATATTCTGTCCACAACATGTTTGATGTTATGCTTATGAGGAGTTGAACTTCATTTTTTTTTTCAGGTTCTTCTTTGGTGTATCGGCCACGGTGTAATTTGTTTTCAAAAGTGAGCTTGTTGTACAGTCCAATTCATCTAGAAAAATTAACTTATGGAGAGTTGTTCATGATGTTGCTTGCATTTTTTTTTGTCTAACAAATTGGATGTTTAAATTTTGGATATAAACATTGAGTAGGTGCTGAAATGTTTTGCTAATAATAGTTTCCAACTTGCTTTTAGCAGAACTGCAGAACTATAAAAATATATCAAAACTATTATAGCTCAATCAATTTGCATATTTTAATTATGTGCACTCAATGGATTTGGTGTCCAGGACATGGACTTAAGATCAAGATGGTTTATGTGCTGATGTTCTTCGATAGAATAATTGTTCTTCTCCTTTAACATGATGCACCATTGACTTATTTTCTTTTAGATGCTCACATACACACACAAACGACATCCAGTAAGCGCTTGGAACACCCGACAGATTGAAAGCATAGAAGCAAAGATTTCCAATACGAGGCCATGATGCCCGACAGAGATGTAGCCAATATGCGCCCAATCCTTATTTCTTGATGTTGGAACAACAAGTAAGAGCATGTTCATGTTTACTTATTATGTTTTTTGAGAAATTTATGGGGTTTACAAGCTGAAATTATTGACTGCTTCAAAAGATGTTTTAATCAAAAATGTTTGCACGATATTTCCCTGATTCTGCATTCAAGGAATTGCTAAAAAAATGAACAAGTTCAGTGATAGTTTTGTTCCTATTAATATTTCGTCCGAGGTGCCAGTTTGTTTCTTCACTTTATTTTTAACTAGCACAAATGCCCGTGCGTTGCAACGGGAAACATTGTTACCTCTCTAATATATGTCAGCGAGTTTCTTCGGTTGCATCAATGCTCGCCTGCCCGCCCGCCCGCAGCCTACCCCTCACGCTCTCTCGTACGCGACAATATCGGCGGCTCACCTGCCCGCCCACACGTAGCCTACCCTCACACGCTCTCGTACGCGACGATATCGACGACTCACCTGCCCGCCTGCCCGTAGTCTGCCCTCACGCGCTCCCGTACGCGATAGTTGAGGCGGCTCGCCTGCCCGCCCGCACGCAGGAGGCCGTCCTGCGCATGAACACCTACCGACGTCCAGCGCGCGGCCACGACCCACACGCTCGCCCGAAGTGCATGCAACCCGCATGCTCTTCTGCGCCCGCACGTCGACCGCCCTCTCGCGCTCCTGCACGGAATGCCTACGGCGTCTTGCCTGCCGCACACGCAGTCCGTCCTCCTGTGCACGAACACCCGTCGGCGTCCATCCCAGGACGGCAGCTGGGTGCGCGCAAGCTCTGCGACGGTGCGGGCACATCGGCCATGGCACGACGCGGGCTACTGGTCTGACGTGGCATGAGCGAGCTCCGGCGCGGCGCAAGTGATGACTCCAATGCAGTGTGCGTGAGTTCCTTCCCATGTTTTTCTGGTCAAGTCACTGCATGTGGGGTCTAGTGGAGGTGATCGGGTAGCCTCGTATTGGCCCCAGATTTGAGATGGGTTTGAGATATGCGGGTGAGTCCAGGCGTTTAGGAAAAAAATAGGTGTACTTTTGAAAAAAAATACCGAACACTGACTGAACGAACATTTCAGGTGTTTGAGGAGGATATAGTGGGTGTAGATGCTCTAACCAGACTTCGTGGATGATAATAAACGTGCCTGAACTATTTCCATATATGCAGATACGTGAAGCACCTTTTGATAATTAGTCCACCACACACCATCGACGAACTGGGGTGTCCCTCTCGCTCCCATTAATCCCTCTCATCGAATCATGTTTAGCCGTGATGCGTGCATGAGCCTGTTTATTAATCCGCTCTCCCTCTCTCTCTCCCCCTCTCTCTCTTTCATTTTCTTATTATTACTTTATTATTTTCTCTTTCGACACAAGCGAAGCTATGTCAGTTGGACACGCGCTCGGAAATCCTATCTACACCTCTCGCGCGGGTGACGGGTGTTATTTGGCCCGACACTCTGCTCTCTCCCTCCATCCAACCTTATCTTCTCAGTCGGCTGCCCTCAACCTTGTCTTCCCCGGTCGCCCCCCACGCGTTCTTCTCCACATACATGCGCAGAACTCCCACAACGCCCACCCATCCCCTCCCTCCTTCCCAGCTCTGGATCCAGATGGAATCGAGGCCACAACCGAGCGTCTCCTCATGGCCTCTTCACGAGCTCCCACTGCCGCCTGGAGCTCAAGCTGCCAGCCGTCCAAGGCCTCGCCAGGAACGGATCCGCGACACCGTGCCTCGTCCTCGCACATGCCCGGCCGCGCCATCGGAGCCCCCCGCAGGTTGCCTGCCCGTCGCCCTCACCTTCACTCTTCTTCCCCTTTCAATTCTGCTCTATCCTCTCTGAATATCTCCCCCTCTCTCTTTGTTCAAGTGTAGAGGCAGTGCTCCGCCACCCGATGCTGTTCTTCGCGTCGCCCCACGCTCCCAAAGCTGGGAACCGGCTCCCCGCCTCCAAGTTCTCGGCATCGACGTCCCGTGCTGCCTGCACCCTCGCCAAGCCCGACTCGCAGCCGTGGAGCCCGAGCTCGCCAAGGCGCTTCAACTCCGCCGCCGCGCCATCTTCTTCAGGCGCTCGAGCACGAGCACAAGCTCGCCCGCGCCCCACCTCTCTCTGCCGCTCCGTCCGCCGCCCGTGGTGCCGTGACCCGCCACTGTCGTGCCCTGCATCGCTCTGTAGCCGCGCCGCCTGGGTCGATGTGGTCAGCGCTCCCAAGCCGTTGACCCTGCGCCAGGGGACGACTATTTCCTCCCATGCGTGTGCGCCCGTGCTCCAGCCCTCCCCTCCCCATGCTGCCGGCACACTCGCGCCACGGGGCCGTATCCAGCCTGTGCCTGGACGACGGAAGCCCCCCCACTGTCTGTGCGCTCCGGCCAGCTCCCTGTCGCGCTCGAGACCTCCTCTAGTCTTCCCGCCGAGGCCTTCCCTGTGACCAGCCTTTGACTTGGGTCTCCTGTCCGCCTCGGCGCGGACGCCCGCCACGACGCCGGCGGCAAGCGGCGGCGCGTGCCCGGCGATGGAGAACGGCAGGATAAGCGGTGAGAGGCGCGGAGGCGCGGTGGTGAGCCAGTCCAATAAGAGATAAGGGTTGCGGGTATAATTTCTAACAAATGCAGGGGGTTTTTTTACGCAAAACAAAACGTTTTTCTAAAGTGCCACTAAAACAGGGACTGCGGGTTGATTTATGTAAACCGAGGGGCTTTTTTGTAAAACTGCCAGGACGACGGACGACAGAAACCCAATTCTCTTTATTTATTACTAGGAAATATGCCCGTGCGTTGCAACGGGAGAAAAAACTTATGACATGCCCATCCACTACCTATCTTACATCGACCATAACTTACATGAAAACAAACGTTGCCCACTATGAACACCACAACATCCCTGTGGCCCATGCAAGTCCTTTGACACAACGTTGAGCATGTGATGCAACCTCCACTCTACGCCCACAACCCACAGCGTCATCCAATAGCAATGCACAATGCTGCTTTACAGGGATTCAAGACGCTAATAAGCTTTAATGAAACCAGGATATTAGTAGCTCTCAGTTTCTCTCTTTAGCAAAGCCTATAAAGCAGATTTAATAATTGATTTCCGATTCACCTTGCTTTCTACTGGGTAACTGGAATTTGTTACTCCAATAGGTACCAAACCACCAACTCCATCTAAAATTTTCATAGCCACACTTAAGTTATACTGGTTCCAAGTTCTATTCGGCTACCCCAAGTAATCATCAACCAAACATGCATATTATATTTTGTAAATTGGCATTTCCATTCCTGTGTAGCACAAATTTCACATACCATGTTTACGTACGGATCCTTGTAGCCACCAGTTGCCTACATGACATAAGCCACTCTACTGCTTCAGCAACCTGCAAATTCCCAACAGAGATATGGACACAGATGAGGCAGTCAGGCAATAAATTTTAGAACGTCTTAATCCAATAGTTCGATTGGATTTGGAGAAAGTTCTACTCACCAGTGCAGAGCCATGCTTGTTACAACGTTGTTATTGATGGTGGCACAAATGGATGGCTGTCTCTGTTGCTAGCGTCGCCTTTTGCAGCGATAGCCACTCCATGATCGAGTAGGCCTTCCTTGGCAAACTCTCACAACCACCGCTCATCCACGGAGGTTGTCGACATCTTCTCGACGTTGCCTTCTATTAACACAGCTCCCGTGATGGTGCTCCCCTCACTGGCCACTCTGCTACCCCTCTCGCACTCCCTGACAACAACTTCTATAATATGAATATTGGAATGATATACCTGTAACCGACAAACTGAAACACCAATGACAAAATAATGCTTGATATTCTTATTACAACAGAAAAGTTCAATATTGTCAGCTATATGATTCTATAGTACGTACAAGGACATTTGTGTGTGAGCTTAATTATATATGAGAGGACCTTCAGAGCAGTTAAAAAAACTACATGGTCGGAAAAGAAAAAAATACAACTGAATTTCATCAGCTTGATTCATGTTGTTTTGAACTCTACCAAGAGAATAAGATGTCAGTATCCACTGTCAGTAGTTGCAGTGTGGCAACTAATTAGTGGTAAGGCAATTAGTCGGATATTCATATATGTAAGCTGAGCTCCTCCTACAGCTTTATAAATGATTTATGTAGAGAAGAAAGGCATGGTACTAAGGCAGTAATAAGTAATATTGAAATCTTCTCTGCATATCATCTATAGTATTTGCAGGTTGCAGGATGGTTACATCAGATTCCCGTGAAAGGTCAAGGAGACGTAGACAATACTAACAGAAATAGCTTCAGTTCAGTTCCACTTTTTTTTCTTATCACTTCTAATTTCTAAAGGATCGTGGATACCTCTAGTAAACAACCACTGGGAACCGCAAATGATATCTTGGGTTTTAACCAGCTGATTCAAAAACCAAGGGAGACAGATTAGAGATGCTTCAGTTATGTTCCACTGTATGTTTCTTGCATACAGTTCGTATGCAGCTCTACTACCCTGTATTTTTGAGAAACACCTTGTACTACACCCCTTCTTCATGAATGAAAAGCCAATCTGGCAGTTTCATCAAAAAAAGAACTCTTGGTTTCTAAGGAAACAATCTAAATCCAGTATGTAATTTGAAGTTCGAATTTCGTTTTTACTCAACAATAGTATCCACTAAATGTACACAGTATAATTATGTTTCAAGTAATACAGGCAAGCTATGTAACTGAATAAAAGATAAATAAGGTGTGCCATAATGAGAACAAATAGTCATACAACAAATAATAATATCAAACCTAACCCTCTAACTCTTGTCAGCAGCTTGTATCAAGTTGTGGAAGGCCCGTGTCTGAATTATTGGAAGATAAAACACATCAAGTCTTATTACATAAGAACATGGAATCATAAAGAGCATTTACTCGGGCATGTTCGCGTGGATCTGGAGCATTGCCCGTAAGCTAATGGTGGACAGAATTTTAGTAGTGAAAGAAACAAACCAGTGTCATCCTCAAATTCCATATGAATCAAAAAGTGATAACTATCCTCGAGAACAAGCCATATACTCGTATTTAGTATCAATCAGTGAGCAGCATCATAGAAGTGTTATTTGTTTGGTTTCTGGCAGAGAGCAGCAATATATATAATGGGGTCAACGCCTTCTTCGGAACTCCCAGATATGAATGCTCATGTTCCTGCCTGCAAGGCTGCAAGTAACAAAAGACTAAGCACTTAGCTTAGAATTCAATGTAAAAAATGTAAATAAAGAACATGTAAAGGGGATAAGTACACCATTGATTATTTCTCACTGGAGCGCTACACCGGATCCATGGCATAGGAGGAAACTCTTTCAGATGTATACTGCTACAGCACACAGTACTGTTGAAATGCTAGCGGAAGACAAAATTCATGGTAGAACGATTATCATTAAAATCATGAGGCCAAATGGCCAACAATTTAGTGGGGCCCTGTGATTTTGGGCCAACAGTGTTCATATATTTTCCAGTGCATATATCCCAAAGAACTTGCATCACTTTCTTGCTTTTATTGTAACACCAGTTGATTAATTGACCACAAAACTGATAAAATATTCCTAAGCAAAAATTCTTCTAGTTAGAACTGAAGCCTTTTGATGTTAGCAACTCATCTGGAGTGTCTTGCCCAACATCAAGAAATTAGGATGAGAATGAGGAATGAAGGATTCAACCTGGGCAGATAAAAGTTAATGCATTCCAAAATTGTTGTGGTGGACAGAGTAGCAGACGCAGCTTGATCTCATCCTTATTGAAGTCGTTGATGAAGAGGTCCAGATTTTAACACATAGATGAGCAAACAATTCCCCTATGCATCGCTGGCTGAGAACAATGATAACAACTTTTGAGATTGATCTTAGGCTTCCTCCTCTATGTCCACGAGCTGCAAGTCAGCCTCTGCCTCTGAATCGGTGTGCTAACGACGGGGGACAGGAGCCTGAGAGTGTGGCATGCTGCTGTAAACTGAGAAGGGGAGAAGAGGCCTACTGCCATGTTACTGACGGTGACGGGCTAGGCTGCTGTCTGCGCTCCCCCTTGCCGACGAGCATGGACCTGCAAGGTCGCCAGCAGCATACATGGCTGGAGATCCGGAGAGGCAGGGCTCGGCAAGCAGGGGCAGGGCATAGAGCGCGGCGGCCGCGGCCAGAGCATCCGCGTCCGTGTCGCCGTAACCATCGGCCGGATCCAACGCGCGCGATTCTGACACCGCCCTGCCTCCTGCGCGTCCTCCTCCTCCTCCCGGCCGTTTACCGTGGCGGCGCGGAGCGTGTTGAGCAGCCCATCGCGGTCGGTGGCGCGTGCTCGAGCCCGCCGGTGCAGGCCCGGAGCGCGGCGGCCTGGGCCTCGGCGTCGGCGAACCGCGCGAGGACTTGCACGGCGCGGGGAGGAGGGCGCGGCGGAGAGGAGGCAGGCCGGGGTGCGGGGAGGACGGCAGCACGGAGCGGGAAGGAGGGCGCGGCAGAGAGGAGGCAGGCCGGGGTGCGGGGAGGACGGCAGCACGGCGCGGCGGAGGATGCGGGCCGGCGGCGGCGAGGCAGCGGATTCAGATGGGGTGGGAGACGCAGTCGCTCGATTCGGGGGTGGGTTTTTCTTTTTCTTTTTCAAGCGCGTCCGTGGGGCAGACACACGAAACGTTTTCCCCACTTATTTACTGGACTGCGGGTTTATTTTCATAAAAGTCAAGGGATTTTCTGTAAAAATGCCGATGACGGGCGACCAGAAGCATTAGCTGGTTTATTAGTAGGTAAAGATTAGGTAAAGATAAAGACTAGCAGGCCGTATCTTGACATGTGCAACCGAAGCGGTTGAACTGGGCCTCCAAATTCTAGGGGTGCCAAAATCAGAGATTGATATTGCTAGGTCAAGACATAATTGCTCAAAAAGAAACAACTACTGGTCAAGTGATTAGGTGCTAATGGGCTTTTAAGAGCGAAATAAATGAAAATGACTCGCTCTAAAATACAGGCCAACCTCACGTCTCTCTCTCTCCCTGTATTTTTGTTTCTCATTCACTGCATGGTTCTTAGTAGAGCGACCCCATCCCATGTGCTGCCATTCATGGTCACCAACCTTTCACCCCTCTAAAGTTTCTACTGTCAAAATTTTTGTTCTTTCTGATACATCATTAATTTGGGTAGATTTAAATTTTAAGATAAATGTGAACTCCCTGAAAAAAATATGTAGCATTGCAATAATTTATACAGATATTTTTAATTTATATTTTTAATTTATATTTTTAAAATATAGGGCTTAATTTTGATTTTGCACAAGGCCCCGAATTTTAAAGGTACGGCCATCACAACTAGCTTGAGAATAAAAGTTAGTACATGTCTCCAAACTCCATCGTGTGGCAATGTCTTCACTGGACTTTGTTTCAGTTTACAACAATATATATTTATGAGGTAAAATACCATGTTACTTTTCATAAGCACAAATATAATAAGTGGAGCTTATGGCTACACAGGTGCCAAAAAATTGGTCACTCGCAAAGATTAAAAGATAATGCATTGCCGGTTAAAGTAAAGAATTAACACATGCACTTTGATTAAGTAGGTTGTGCCTTTTTTTTGGTCCGGTGCAACGCACAGGCATTTGTACTAGTCTCTCCCTATAATAATAATAATAATCTTTTCCTAATAATAAAGCACGGATTGGGTCTCCGGGTTCACCGTCGCGTCCTTTTTGCAGAAAAGACCCTACTGTTTTCTGGTAATTAACCCGCGGTACTACTTTAAGTGGTCAACGGTGAAAAAACGTTTGGTTCTTGGGCTGACGCACGGGCTCTCCTCCCCCCGCGCAGCGCCCCCCGAGCTCCAGATCGGGAGGGGAGCTCCCGATCCAGAGCCCCTCGCCGCCCCGCTGCCTTCGCGCTCGGCCTCGCCACCGGCCGCCGCGCTGTCGTCGACCATAGCCGGACCTTCATGCCTCGCGCCCCCTCTTATGGTTGTCCCTCTTCTTCGTTTCCTTCCCCTCTGTTTCTCTCCCTCACACAAGGATTGCCTCTCCCCTTCTACAGGAGCAGCCATGGCCACCAATGACCGCGCCTCACCCGGATCGAGTCAGAATCGACCTCCTGCAGCCGTATCCGCCCCATCCCGACCTCGCCGACCTTCCTCCCGGTCTTCGTCGCGATCCATGGCCGGTCTCGAAGACCAGCGCCTCCCTCCGAATTTTAGTAAGTTTTGTATGTCCGTCCCACAATCCCATTATATCTAGCAGCA
This sequence comes from Triticum dicoccoides, assembly GCF_002162155.2. Classification (NCBI taxonomy): domain Eukaryota; kingdom Viridiplantae; phylum Streptophyta; class Magnoliopsida; order Poales; family Poaceae; genus Triticum; species Triticum dicoccoides. The sequence goes on along the minus strand of NC_041387.1, from coordinate 337,677,301 downwards.
ACAGCCGCCGCCAGCAGCAGCAGGCGCGGCTGGAGATCCCCTCGTGGGCCGGCGCCGGCCAATGAAGGCCCCGGCGCTGGAGGTGCTGCCGGCCGAGAAGCCCGTGCGCGATGACGATAAGCGCGAGGGCGTCGCCAACTTGGACACCATGCTCGCCTTCCCTGAGGACGACGAGCACGACAAGGCAGCGGCGGAGGACGAGGTCAAGGCCAGCGCGCAGGACAAGGTGAGCCGCTATTCAGTTGGTAGGATGGATGGCCGACCGAACCGGTGATATGTCGAGCTTTATTGAGATTTTGTGATTGGAAGCCTACTCTGTTTTGGCCTACAAATGTAGGGACAGGGAAGACCACCTTCATGCACCGTCTGGTGTGTCATATGCAAGCATCGGCGAATATGAGGCGTTATGTGCTCAACCTTGACCCTGCGGTGGTGACACTGCCATTTGGAGCCAACATTGATATCCGTGATACTGTGCGTTACAAGGAGGTGATGAAAGAGTATGGACTTAGGTCCCAATGTTGGCATTCTTACCTCACTCAACCTGTTCTCAACCAAGTTTGATGAGGTACACATCTTATATGCATCTCGAATGTTTAGAATGGTAATGTGCACTATTTACGTACTCTGTTAGGCTATAAAATTCAAGGCAGTACAAACGTACAACCACTCAGTAAACTGGGTTGTTCCATTTTTGCGGGTAATTGATTCATGTAATTCCATCATTCAATGTAAGATGTTGCAGAAATTGTGCTTAATTTATAGTGTGATGCAGAGTTTGTAAAAAAATATTTGATTCTGCTTTGAATAGTGGCAACTTATTTTTGCAAAATTGTATATGTATGCTACATTTATGGTATGTGAGACATCTTTTCCCCCTCTATCATGTGCCATTCAGCTAATAGATGTCCAATATTCATCCTTGAAGGTTATATCTGTTATTGAAAAGCTAGCAGACCAACTGGATTATGTGCTGATGGACACCCCATGGTAGATTGAAATCTTTACTTGGTCGGCTTCAGGAGCTAGCTATCATAGCCGAAGCTTTTGCTCGACATTTCCAAAGGTTGTAACATATGTGGTGGACACCCCCAGGTCGACAAACCCTGTTACCTTTATGAGCAACATGGTGTAAGCGTGCAGTATCCTCTACAAGACCCATTTGCCTTACGTGCCAGATGAATAAACAAAGCACCATTATTTTGCTGGTAGAGAAAACAAAGCGCCATGATAGGCAGCTCCACGGTGTTGATATGATACATCAGAAAATAATACAGTGTGCTGGCATCCCAAAATTTCGCTCCAGATGACTCATTTATTCAACTGAACAAACACTCACTCTAAACAACATCACCATGAAATTATTTGATCTGGACCGTGTCGTGTCGGCTCTGATTCAGTTGCAATTGAGTTTTGTGTTGTTATCAAGGAAGAATATTGTTCTAACTTACGGTGACTAGGTTAGCTAAATTTTGATCAATGACTAGCTATTTATGCTAACTGCCTGCTTACTTTGGGGAGTGTGGATGACTGTCATTTTCTATGTGCTTACTCTGCTTGTTATCTGCATGTATAATGTTCTTTGCACGAGTATGATTTTCTATGTTGTGATAATAAGAGAGAAACTGTAGGTGCCTTGCACGATGGTTGGTCTACATTGATGGAGATGATTGTTTAATCAGGGTGTTTCCACCCTTGGCCTTCAGTACAACTCAGACATGAGATATAGTTTTAACCCTCCACCTAACATAGATATTTCGTGTGTTTTCTGAATAATAAAAGTATCAAGCATTTGGTTTACTGGTTGTAATTGCTGTTTCAGGTTGATGTTTCACTGGACCC
>NC_041387.1:337652684-337674946 GCF_002162155.2 Triticum dicoccoides | reverse complement strand
AAATACATAGAGTTTTGCATCTCATAGTTAGTCCATCTCATGCACCCATGCTTCTGTTACACGGAGAACCACTTTTATCAGTTTATTCAGCGTTTTAATTAGCATATGTATCACTGTGGATACCGGATACTCTAATATGCTTTCGGCCAGGTTATTTTGCGAGGGTTGTGTGCACCGAACCCCATTTCTCTGGACCAACGTGTTCTTCTGGCCCTTTTCCAGCAACTGACATGCGACATAGCCAACTACATATCCCTGAAGCTTCAATGGATACAAAAGGTTTACAGAATCTTCACACGTAGGATTTTGTTTATATCTCCAACTCTTTAATGTTCGATTACCTGGTACTCCTTGATTGTGCAGTTCTCTTAAATATTTTGGACCACTAAGCATTTTGGAAACTGTAGTGGTGGTATATGCACAATATATCTAACAACATAAGCATGAAAAATTGAAAAAAAAGTATAATATCAGGTAATTTGTGTATCGTACTTAACCACATGTGCTGCTTTGGGTTGTCTTTTTAGTTGATAAAAAAGTTCAAACAATTTTTGTAATAATTCCGACAATTGCACAAGCCAGTCATTCCGAGGTTCAGTATATTTTTAGCAGAATAATGTACTTGACTAGATGCTACTAGCGTAAATCATTTAAGTTTATTGATCTTCTAGATGAGCTTTTGTGAAACCATGTATCTGTTTGTAGAAAAAATAGTCCAACATGAAAATAATATTTTCAAGTATGTCGCATTTGTTTTATTTTCCTGCAAATTGATATCAAGGTGAAGGACAGATACATCACTATGGATTATCTACATATATCAGCAGCACTTGCTTTTCAAATTGGCGAAACATGGCTTGCCTATTTCATTGTCAATTACTCAACATTTCAAAATGCTTGAAGGTTTTAGTATACTCAGTGCCCTTTTATAGAGTTGCAATGAAATTCCTGTTAGATGTTAATGTCCTTTAGGAATTGTGCATTGAAATATACTCCCTTCGTTCCCAAATATAAGTCTTTCGGGAGATTGCAACGAGTGACTACATACGGAACAAAATGAGTGAATCTATACTCTAAAATATATCTACATACATCCTTATGTTGTAATCCATTTGAAAACCATTGACTGCTTATCTGTCCTTCTATAGCTTCTACTTGAAGAAATGCTCCAAGAATAAGGCCACCATCAATATATTTGTTCATTTATGGGCAAAAGTGTCGGCACGTGAATTATCACTTTTTATTTGTCGAGAAGTTTCTTACCTTTGTGTTGGTCAATAATTTTTATGTAGATTCTGATATTATATTTTTAGCTAAGATGCATTAGATCATTGTAGTATAGTCGAAGGGGATGTTATAGATGATCATTCGTGTACTGTTTGTAGAGAACATATCTCCAATTGTATTATTGATAAATGAAGGAAATTTTTGGCATTTGCTCCATAGCGAAGCACTAAAGAGGCATGTGGGGACACGTGGATGACTCACCCCCCACTCCCCCCCTTCATTAAACAAGCCCACAACATTACAAGTCAAAAGCGAGCTGGAGTATTGTGGCAGTATATGAATTTGATGCAGGAATAGATCGGTGTATAGACTAGGTGCAGGAGTAGCTCAGAGAGGTTGACCCTCATATCCAGCTTGACAAGATTAATTTTTTTAAGTTTGAAACATTCCCCTGAGCAGTTTAATGACAAATGTGTCATGCGGTGGTTGACCTCATCACCTTGGAATCGATCATGTTCCAACGTGCTTTGATCAGGTAAATAACACAACCAGCATTGTCAAGGGCTGAATGAAGGATAAGTGGCAACATGGGCAGGCTATCGTGTTGACGTAGATGTCATGGACGAAAGGATCATGTAGGCATGCTTTATTGGGTTCGAGGGAGTATTTTTTTTTCCCGTTGCAACGCACGGGCATTTTTGCTAGTCTCTCCCTATAATAATAAAGCACGGATTGGGTCTCCGGGTTCACCGTTACAATACGTTTTCTTTTACGTCATAATACGCTTTTACGGTTTGTATAGACAAAATTCAAGGTGGTACTAATTTGGGGTTCGCTTTTACGATTTGTATAGACAAAATTCGAGGTGGTACTAATTTGGGGTCCGCAGGGCGACTGCTTCTGGTCTTCCGTGTTCGCTGGTTCAGGACGTCGTTCGCAGCTGCATAAGTCAACGGGCCAGAATTTTTATTATGGGCCGCTAAAAATATTCGATCTCACAATCTACTCTTCCCTCCGGCTGCGGCAATCAGAGTTTGTGATTTCCAATCCAATTCGAATTAATAGTACCACCCCGACAGTTTGCATCAAATCCTAGCAACTTATATACTTCCAAATTGCAAGAACCAGCAAGCCAACAAGAAGAGGATGAGATACGATCAATCAGAGAGGAGAGACGCATGATGAATCCAACAAAAGCATTATGAATGAGGTGACCAGCCTAAGAGAAAGCCTCGAGACAAAGCGGGTGGCCGCCGCTGCGCCAGACCGCCTCCAGCCGCAACCGGCCGACGAACGTGAAGCAGGGATGGCCGGCCAGATCTGGCGACCGAACGCCACTGCACACCGGACCCGCAGCCCCGTCACCCCCAGCCACCCACCGGAGAGGGGCTCCACCACGAAGGGGACGCCGCCCCGCCCCCGCGCCTGACGAGCATATGCTGTCGCTGCCCCAGCAGCAAACACGTCGACGCTGCCAGATCCGGTCACAGGCTCACACAGCGTGGCAAATCCCGCTGGCCTGGCAGCAGGCTGCGGCTCTTCTGAAGGAAGCGCCAGATGCCTCTGGGGATGAGAGATGGATCGAGAGTACTCAGTAGAAAGGATGCATGCCCCGATGGATAAGCTCCAGACGGTGGAGGCGAATGGATAAGCCTAAAGCGGATACGTGCCGGCCGCTCGACCGAACAATTTATCAGTCGACTCATTTTTTTAAGAACAAGCACAGTTTGCATATCTGAGCCCTATAATAATATATCTATATCTGCGACAAATCCATTGGACAGACAAGTTCATTGGACAGACAAATTTAGATAGATTCAGGCATAGATAGTTCATCCGACAGACTAATCGTACCCAAAATAGACAAAGCTCACCGTATTAAACTTAGCTACTAATAAAAAAGACGATGCGGAGGGCAAGACACCACTTCTTGGCGCGGGCCCTTGCCGATCTCCTCCATGTATGCGTCCGCCGGCGGGGGGACGGTCGCCATCCGAGCTGCCGGTGCCACTCTACGATGCGGAGATGTATCCCGTTAGACAGCGGATGGCGCGACTCTGCTGCCGGGTGTGGCGTGCTGCCTTTGCCTTGGCGCTCTCCTTCTCCCTCGCGAGGAGCTCTGAAACCTCGAGCGTGGCGGAGCGCCTTCGTGTTTTTCTGCCGATGATGCCTTGCGTCGGTCTTCGATGTGGTGAGCGAGCACTGCATCACCTCGCGGAGGAGCGCCTCCTTCGGATCCACCGACACGGAATGTTCGCGCTGGCGGCGGAAGCCACTGAGCTTGAGCTTCCGTCCCGTGTCCAGCCCCGCCACTCGATGGCGATGCGGAGTGCCAGCTCCTCATTGTCGGGTGCATCGATGTCGGAGTGCTCCTGCTTCACGAGGTCGTCCCGGTCGATGGGATTGGACTCGTTGCCGGACTCGTCGCCGGAGTTGGCCATTGCGGAGGTGGCGGAGGAGGTAGAAAGATTCAGTTAAGAGAAGTGGAGAAGACGAGAGGGGAGCGGAGATTGCAAGTGGACTAAGAGCGAATAGGGCTCGTCCGAGAGTGTAGGGTTTTGTGGGGACGATGGCGTGCCCAGGCGCCTTCGGGTGTCCCATATCCACCCCAGATATGGGCCGGATATGAAAGTGCCAGTCAGTCCGAACGTTTGGGCCGGATATGGATTTGTACACCAGAGTATGCAAACACGCATCAGGAGAGCATAGTGGTGCGTGAAACAAGTTTTGTGATTTTTTTCGCCCGTTGCAATGCACGGGCATATGTACTAGGGGCCACTGTTGGTTATTGGTCGGAGAACGTCTCGGTCATGTCTGCATGATTCCCGAACCCGTAGGGTCTACACACTTAAGGTTTGATGACGCTAGAGTTATTATGGGAAATAATATGTGGTTACCGAAGGTAGTTCGGAGTCCGGATATGATCCTGGACGTCACGAGGAGTTCCAGAATGGTCCGACGGTGAAGATCGATATATTGGACGAAGGGTATTGAAGTCCGAAAGTGTTACGGGGGTACCAGGCTATGGCCAGCATGACCGAAAGGTGTTTCGGGAGCCCCGGTAAGTGTTGGAGGGCCTCATGGGCCAAAGGGGAAGGGGAAAACCAGCCCACTAAGGGGTGGTGCGCCCCCCACACCATTTCCCACGTTATTTGGGGAGGTGGGGCGCCTCCACCTGACTTGGGAGGAAATCCTCCACCTGCTTGGCTTGGGGGGCAAGTCTCCCTAGGATTTTCCCTAGGGAGATCCAATCTGCTTGGCAGCCGCCCCCTAGGGGAAACCCTAGGGCGCCTCCCCCTCTCCCCTTGCCCCTATATATAGTGGAGGGGTGGGAGGGCAGTCGCACCTCTTCGCTGGCGCAGCCCTCTCCCTCCTCCAACACCTCCTCCTCCTCAGTAGTGCTTGGCGAAGCCCTGCCAGAGAACTGCAAGCTCCACCACCACGCCGTCGTGCTGCCGGAGCTCCCCCTCAACTTCTCCTCTCCCCTTGCGAACGGGCTCTTTTGCTAGATCACGATGGTCTGGATCAATAATCTCTCCCTCATAATAAAGCACGGATTGGGTCTCCGGGTTTACCGTCACAATACGCTTTCTTCTCATGTCATAATACGCTTTTACAATTTGTATAGATAAAATCGTAATATAAATGAGATGGTATTAATAGCACGTCCGTCCGTCCGTCCCGATTCGTTTTTCATACCGTACGTAGACCTTGCTTTTGCGGCGCCTGGGCCGAGCTCGTGCGTCGCCCACCTATCCTGGCCCATTTAAGACACATGCGAAGGATACGATCGGCGAGCACATATACTGCAGCTAAAAATAAATAAAGCCGCCGATCCTCACGGGGATCGAACACAAGACGTCTTGGATGAAAGACCCCTAAAGTACCAGCTGAGCTAGCGCTCATTATCTATCACCATCAGCCGGATTTTCTAATGTTAATCGGCTACGCCCGTCTAGCAGAATTCTTGGGCCTCAGTCCATCCATCCATCCTCTGCGACGTGGCCCAAAAATACGGTAAAAATAATTGCCCGATCAAACTCCTAATCCTAACATGACGAACTGTTCACAAGATAATCTCATATCGTTTTTCTTTACAAAATCCCACCAGTTTAAATATGTTTGTGAGCTCAAGACAATAAGCAGCCTCCAATCAAGGATTCTTTCAAAGATGGAGTTAATGGGAGAGAGACCCAACATATATTGGCCTAATTAAACGGAGGGAAAGACCTGCCGATTTATAAATCGGCGTCTACAAAAAGAGAGCGTTAAACGGGAATTGAGGGCTGCCATGCATGATTTAAGAAGGAATCGGCATTAAAGGGAATGGGTTAGTCTCGACCAACAATTCTGTGTAGCGTTTCTCGACCACTTGAATGGGCTGGTTAGTCTCGACAAAATATTCTGTCTAGCGTTACTCTGGCAAAAAGAAAATGCTACCATTTTTTCTAAAGTATTCTGACTTGAGAAGAAATCCAAAAAGATGACAACTTATTTCATGGAGGAGCCGATGGCTTCATGACATCGGAAATTATCACCATCCTAAGTGGTACGTGTAGGGTGTAGCTCACGGAGAGTGTCCCTCATGGCCAACTCAACGGGATTAGTTTTCAAAGTATAAACACTACCTTGCACTGGTGTATCTCAATTGCAGGTGTGTCATGTAGAGGCGGAGATCACCGTGTTCGAATTGGTCATGTTCGAACGCATTGCCTTCAGAGGATGAGACACCGTGGGCACTATTGATGAGGATGGGAAGAAGTATAATTTCAACTGAAGGACATAGACCTTTGGAGGGTCATGAGTTGTGTTTATTGAGCTAGGTGCAAAGGATTTTTTGTAAAGAACTAGGGATTGTTTGTTTAAATGCGAAGGAATTATAATTCATTATTTATAAAGCTTAGTGAGATTTTTTTCATGACAGCTTACAAATAATGCCTTTAAGATTTAAAAATTAGGGGGCTTTTTAAGATCAGAATCATCGTATAAAAATCGTATCAAAAGCATTGTATATGTAGCATGTTTCTTAATGTACAACTGGGAAAAGACTTCCTCGCCTGCGAGCGTTGCAACGCTCCGCAACACATCTGGGGACGAAGCCACGTAAATCTCTCCTCATCCTAATTAATTTCTCTCCCCGATGAATTCAAGGGTGGGCCCACACTAACTAATCACCCTCCTAATTCAACCGTGGGGTCCACACTAACTAATCTCACCCACATGAATTCGCGTGAATTGGCCACACTCGTACAATTGATATGAAGTATTACTAGACCTTGGTGCGCGCCTTCCTGCCGTTGCCGGGTGGCATCATTGAGATATTCTTGGGAGATGTTGCTGGATATTTCGGTGGATACGTCACTATATCTCCCGTTGCAACGCACGGGTATATGTGCTAGTAATAATAAAGCACGGAGTCGGGTTCACCGTCGCGGTAGTTTTTCAAAAAAGCCTCTATTGTTTTCTGTATCCAACCCGCAGTCCAATTTCGAGTGGAAATGACAAAATGTTTCGTTTTTGCACAAAACTCACTGTTGTTTGGTTTATTCAAGCCGCGGTCCTTTTTACAGTGCCTGGACACATGGATCCATCCTCCTCCGCGCACCGGCGGGGCCGGTCGTTGTCGGCTCCGCCAAGCGCCTCCTCGTCCTCGACTGGGCAATGAGAGAGGCGGATCAGCCGGCGGGCGGGACAGCCCCCACGGACCACGCCGAGCCGAGCACCGCAACCGACATGTACATCGACTCCGGCGGAGACCATGCGGGCAGGGATCCGGGTGCCAAAAGGAGGCGCGGCGGTGGCAGCGGCGTTGATGTGCACGTCGTGGTCCAGAGGCGGGAGAAGCGCCAGATCCTCGCGTGGAGGGTGCGCCAGTACCGGTCCCTGGTGGCCGAGGCCAAGGCGGCGGCAAGGAGGGCAAGAATCCGGGCGGTGAGGAAGAGGACGGCCGCTTGGAAGAGCGTCCAACGGCAACTCACGCGCGCCGCCCTGAGCTGCGACGGCCTGCACAAATGGAGCCCCGGCGGCGGCGGAGGAGCTGCTTAGCAATATTAAAGATCCGCTGGTAATTAAATCAGCTCAATCCTCATGCTAATTAGGGAATAGAATTAGCACCCTAGCATTTTGTTTTCCTACTCGATTAGACAGTGCTCCTTGATCTGAATGACAGGGGAGCTCAGCTCAATTAGGTTGGCTTTTGTGATGTTATCCAATTGCGTGTAGAAATCCCATCTTTATGCTCCGAAAAACTTACTACTGATACTCTGAAAGACAACAATATATATTAGTGTTCTTAGATAATTGCGCACTTGAGCGTTTGTGCTCTAAGTTGATTTACCAGATGACACCATCAGTCTCGGCTGATTTTGCAGCTTCATTCATGCCTTCCACTTGGCATTGATCTGTCTCCAGTCTCCACTGCATTTCACTAGCAGCAGTTTTCACCTTTTGAGGTCTGAGCTATCAAATATTCGAATGCCTTTTCTGGCTAATCCAATATCCCAGGAGTATCACCATGTTTACACATTTAGAAGATTTTTGCAGTTAGACGATTCCCGAGAGAGCAAAGAGTAAGTTGAGAGAGATGGAGAGAGCACAGAAGGGAAGGAGAAAGGAATAGGGAGGCGCGGCGGTGGTTGGTTCTCCGGCGGCACTGGATCGGGCACGGGCGCAGAGCTCCTGCTCGGGGACGCAAAGATCCAGGGAGGCACTCTCCCATTCAGTTACCCTTACTATCGGTTCCTACGTGCAGCCCCGGCCGCCATAGCCTGAACGGCGCGGACGTGTGCTTCTCCCCAGGGAGGGCCATGCCGCTGCAGATGAAAGTGAATCCCCTTCCGAGCCGGCGGACATGACATGGTAAGAACGCTTACGCAGAGATTCAGTTTTGGATGGACGATTGTTCTTATTTAGTCTCTTTGTTTTTCTCTTGTGCCTTGGTCATTCAGGTTGGTTTCACAGGATTGACTCGGCTACCTATAGAAGTGCCACCAATCTGAACCAAGCTGTTGCGTCAAGGTGAGATGATCAATTCGGTTCTTGACCACTGCCACCCTGTTTAGTACTCTTATTGATCTGATTTCTCTCTTGTTGATGCAAGCGACGGGCGCGACACGCACCTCCAACCAACGCTTTCTCCGGTGATCCCCGGCCACGAGCACGTCTATCCCCTACAAGCCGCTACCGGTGCTCCCTCTCCGCTAGATGCGGCAAGGTCGTGCGAGTGTTCTGTAGCTCGGCGCTGCACCATGGGACAGGATCGTCGCCCTCCTGGCCACAGCCGCAAACTTCGTGTCTGGCCTGCTTATCCTCACCACTTTCAGAATCGGAGGCAGTGCGTGACTGGTGACCAGTGTCCGACTTTGATCGTCGACGCTGATGATGGATTCAAGCACTCCACCATATTCTTGGTACAACACCACTGGGGACTTAGCAAAACTGCTTTTTAGCAATTAACATCCAAGTCCTAGATATTGTTATGGCATAAATTTTGATGGTTAGGATTTTAACAAGGTGCAGAGGAGTGTAGGTTGAGATGACAGACATAATAGTGTGCTAAATGTGTAGACATAGTTTGACAATTTTGCTGAAACATAGTACTCCCTTTAGTAAAAAAGATGTCCTGAATAAGCTCTAATATGACACCATGATTGTTACCATTTGTTCAGAAGAACAAATGTAAGTTCTATAAAATAATTGACTGATATTTTCAGATTTTCTCCTTGTACACTTTTAATAGCTCATGATGTTTAGTGATCCTTTTTCCATATGTTTGTGATCTATTTTCAGGCTACATCATCAGGATTCACACCTCGTCAGATCCGAGATCTTTGATTTCCTGCTGTTTGGAAGGGATCCATTAGTCGCCGCTGTTCAACTTAGATGTAACACAATCTGTAAAATCTGTAAAGGTCCATTATTGCCATTCAGAGACTCCATCATGGAGTAATTTTTGCGTAACCTCTAGGTTAATTTTTTATGTGGTCGGCATAACACCTAATTCATAATGATGTAATTTTAAATAAGTTATAAGGTTTAAGAGAAATCTTATACCAATAAAGAAAATAATCGGGTTGGTCAAGGGGAGGGAATGTGTCTCCTCCACTATTACATTACATCCGATACTATCTAATTAGATGCATGCTCCCTAGAATGCCTCATTTTTATTCTTATTTGCAAATTTAGGATTCTACCTACAAGACTTGCGGTCTTTGTATAAATTAAGATTAAGTAGGACAATGTTATAGGTTTAAGAAAAAAGGTTTAGGATAAAACTGTTCTAGATTTTGAGAAGATCGTTACATATCCATGGGGAAAATGTCCCAGGTTTAGAAAATTAACTTTCCATGTTTTCTGTTCTTGGTTAATAAACTGGTCACAATAGTTTTTTATTTTTTTAGCAAGCTGGTCACAATAGCTAACCCAATAGATTCCCGGTCCTACATATGCCTCGCATTAACACCGGGCAAAAAGTACGCCATCATAGTGAGTGGAGAGCACAGTGCAAGAGGGAATAAAATAGCAAAGCCGCGAACTAAACAATGCAAACATTTCTTAGCCATTTTGCAAAGATGGTCTGGCTGAAAGCATAAATCTTAATGTGGGTCGTAAATTAAAGAATTACTCCTGTAATAGGCTATGCTTATGTGGTGTGATAAATTCTTTTCTTCCGGTGCAACGCACGGACATTTTTTGCTAGTCTTTCCCTAATAATAAAGCACGGATTGACTCCGTGGGTTCACCGTCACAATGCGCTTTCCTCCCATGTCATAATACGCTTCTTCCTGTCCGTTTTTTTTCTTAATTTTGATATTTTTCTTAATATCCGAGGTGGTACTATCTATTTCTTCGTCGTTGTGATTTTTTCATCCGTCCCTCGTTGTGATTTTTTCTCGTAGGTGCAGCATGGGCCTTGGCCCACTCACGTGATGGCCCAGGCAAAGAAAAAACAAAACGTGCATAGTTGGAATCGAACCCACAATCTCACGTACAAATCCAGAGAACCCGACCACCCGAGCAAACCAGCAGTAGTTACAATAGAGAGTTCTTCTCTTTTATATTATTCCACATCCCCCCTTACACAAAATCTCATCAATTTATATATATCTACCAGTTAATATGAATAAGCCTCCTAGAGAATTGGGAAGGAGTGAATCCGTCGGGAGAAATTAAGTCTCGCTCTTGGGCCCAGCGTCGCATAGCTCGTCGGTTATGGCCTACGTGGATACCTCCTACATGAACAAAGGCCGAGGACGGCGGCCACTTGCCGGTGATGCAGTTCGTGCACCGGCCGATTGGCGCGCGTGCCAGGGCTCATGGTCCTGCGCCGTTCAGAGCCCCTTCCCATAATTCTCTCAATTCCTTGAGCCATCCCGTCTCGATCCCAAACACACTCCAATCTGGAGAAACCCGACAGGATGGGAAGCCTGCAAGCGCTTTCTGAGGAGGACAGATGTAGATACACAAGCTCACTGTCAAAGGGCCGACGTTGTTGCACATCCTGGTCGGGTATGTCCGTGTGATGGGCGTGTGCGACCTGCTCGAGCTGGGTGCCAAGTGCCAACGCGGAGGAAACATATGGGAATGGAAGCTACTTAAGCCGGTGCAGGCGGTGTCGCTGGTGTGGTGCTGGAGCTAGGTGCCCACGCATAGCCCCCTGACTCCCCAACTTAGCCCAGCTCAAGTCCCTCCCCGGCTTCAACAATGTTGTGATGTGCATCAGTGTTAGACTGTATTTACATGTGTATATTGTAACGTTGTATATCATCTCATTATATATATATGTAATAGACCACCCCTAGAGGGTTGTGCCGGTTCCCCCCAAAGCCTATTGTCTTACATGGTATCACGCTAGGTTACGTTCGCTTCCGCCTAAAAACCCTAAACCGCCGCCCCCGCCGCCGCCGCCACCGCCGCCGCCGCCGCGCCCGCCGTCGCCGTCGCCCGACTGCTATGACGTCCGCCGCTGCGTCCGGCTCCACCGCCACCGGTTTTCTGCCGGCCTCCCTCGCGGCACTTCTCTCGAGGCCGCTGGATGCCGCCTCCCTTCAGGCGCCGATCGGGACACGGAGCGTCGGCTCCCTCTTCGCGCTCCCGCCGGCTGCTACTTCGCCCGGGCAGGCGCTTGTGGCCCACACCGCCGCCGCCCCGTCAACCGCGGCTGTCGCGCCCTCGGCCACTGCGCCGCTGGTGGCGGAGGACGTCGCGCTGGCAGGCTTCGCGGCGTCAACCGCGGCCATCGCGCCCTCTGTCACCGCGCCGGCTGCCCCTCTGACTGTCTCCACGGTGGTCTCACCTCAGCCAGTCTCCTTGATGGGATCGCAGCCGCCGCCGCCGTTTCACTTCGGCCATCTCATCACCATCAAGTTGTCGTCGGGCAATTACATCTTCTGGCGCGCGCAGGTTCTTCCGCTTCTTGGGAGTCACTATCTGCTTGGCTATGTCGACGGCTCTCTCCCTTGCCCTCCTGCGCTGGTTGACAGCGTGCACGGTCCGGTCTATAATCCGGCTCACCGTGTCTGGACAGGGTAGGATCAGGCGAACCTCTCCTCCATCCAGGGGTCGCTCTCTCCGGCCGTTGCTGGGCTTGTTGTCTTCGCCAAGACGTCCCACGAGGCATGGACTATTCTTGAGCGCTCGTTTGCGGCACAGTCGCAGGCTCGTGTATCTGGGCTCCGTCGCCAACTTGGGGAGTGTCAGAAGCTTGACTCCACCGCCACTGAGTTCTACAACAAAGTCAAGAGTCTCGCCGACACGCTGGCCTCCATTGGACAGCCCCTCACCGACTCCGAGTTCAACTCGTTTATTGTCAATGGTCTTGATGAGGAGTATGACGCCCTAGTCGAGATCATCAATGAGAGGGGCAACTCCACGCCCATGCCAGCACACGAGGTCTTTTCACGCCTCCTGCTTACTGAGCAACGAGTCGAGACGCGCCGATCCAGGGGCAACGGCGCCCTCTCGGCAAACGCCGCCACCAAGGGTGGTCGCTCCTCTGCTTCATCCAGGGCTCCTTCGGGGCAGTCACCACCACCCGCCTCGGCCCCTCCTCCTACTGCGACGCTACCAGGGGCTGGCGGTCCACGTGTGTGCCAGCTTTGTGGTCGCGATGGGCACTGGGCCTCGAAGTGTCACAAGCACTTCCAGCGGGGTTTTCTTGGTCTCGGCAATGACGGGAAGGATACACGCAACTTTGCTCGTCAGGTCGCCATGGCTGATCGTCCGCCGCCGCAGAAGCCACAGGGACACATTCAGTCCTACTCCATTGATCCCCACTGGTACATGGACTCTGGGGCGACAGAGCACCTGACCAGTGAGATGGGGAAGCTTCACACTCGTGAACCCTACCATGGCTCCGACAAGATCCACACCGTCAATGGAGCAGGTATGCACATCTCTCATATTGGTCAAGCATCACTTCTCACTAGACATGCCAATAGGAGTCTTCAACTTCGCAATGTTCTTCGAGTTCCATCTGTGACACGTAATCTTCTTTCAGTTCCTAAACTCACTCGTGATAATAATGTGCTTTGTGAATTTCATCCTTTTGATCTTTTTATTAAGGATCGGGGCACGAGGGACATTCTTCTTAGTGGGCGGCTCTGCCAAGGTCTCTATCGCCTGGAGCATCCTGGCGTCGCTCGCGTCTTCAGTGGAGTTCGGGTATCTCCGTCACAGTGGCATGCTCGTCTTGGTCACCCGGCCACACCTATTGTCCGACATGTTTTGCGTCGTCATGAGCTTCCTAGTGTGTCTAGTAATAAAGATGTAGCAGTGTGTGATGCTTGTCAGCAGGGGAAGAGTCATCAACTTCCCTTTTCGGAGTCCAGTCGTGAGGTGAAACATCCTTTAGAACTTGTGTTTTCAGATGTATGGGGTCCTGCTCAGACTTCTGTTAGTGGTCATAATTACTATATCAGTTTTGTTGATGCTTACAGCCGCTTTACCTGGCTTTATCTTATCAAACGTAAATCTGATGTGTTTGACATTTTTGTTCAGTTCCAAAAACATGTTGAATGCCTTCTCAAGCACAAAATTGTTCATGTTCAGTCGGACTGGGGTGGCGAGTATCGCAACCTCAACTCCTTCTTTCAGTCGCTTGGGATCACTCACCGTTTAGCATGTCCACATACACATCAGCAGAATGGTTCAGTAGAACGTAAGCATCGTCACATTGTTGAAGCTGGTCTAACTCTTTTGGCCCATGCATCTGTTCCGTTTCGTTTTTGGAGTGATGCTTTCACCACTGCATGTTTTCTCATCAATCGTACTCCCACTCGTGTTTTGAATATGAAGACTCCCATTGAAGTTCTCCTTAATGAACAACCGGACTACACCTTTTTCAAGGTGTTTGGGTGTGCTTGCTGGCCTCATCTCCGTCCATATAACAAGCGTAAGCTCGAGTTTCGTTCCAAGAAGTGTGTTTTTCTTGGTTATAGCTCTCTTCATAAAGTGTGTTTTTCTTGGTTGTAGTGGAGGAGAATTGTGACGCCCGGATAATTAGGCTACAGTAAACCCCGTTAATGATGCCCCGTCACCTCTGTCACAGTAGATGATCTTGGGTTAGTTCAAAAATCGATCCAAATTCAAATTTGAAAATCAAGTTAAACATCAAAAGTTTTCAAACATTAAAACTAAAATGTTTGGTTTGCGGAAAATAATCCATAAATTATTTTGATGAAGTAACCACACTTTTACAAAATGTTTAAATATTTTGAAATAAATAAAACAGTAGCGGAAACAGATAATTAAATGCCCTTTTCAATTAATAAAATATTAAGCTAATTTATTTAATTGCACGAACTAATGGGGCAGTGACATATTTGTGAAACTAAATTAGGAACTAGTTTTATATATTATCTAAACTATAACAATGTGAAACTAAAATAATACAGAAAAGAATAAATAAAAATAAAACAAAATAAAACAACAGGAGAAGAACACTCCCTGGGCCGTTTGGCCCACGTGGCCACTAGCAGGCCGGCCCACCCTCTACCCTCGGCCTACATACCCCGGTCCAACCACCCCGCAAACCCTAACCCCCCCACTCGCCCCACTCCCTTCCCCGATTCCCCTGGATCGGGATCGAACCCTCTCCCCTCGTCTCCCTCCCAGCGCCGCCTTCCCCACCGCACCCACGCGACGCCCACTAGGGGGGGGGGCTCACCCCCCGCGTGACCTGCACGACCGTCGGCCCCGTCCCGAGTGGATCTAGATCGGGGGCAACTGACGCCCCCGACCCGTCGTGCGCCGTCACCGCCACCACCTCCGACACCGCTGGACCGTCGCCGGAGCCCCCCTCACCGTCTTCGCCGGATCGGCCGCCGCCCCGTCGCCCTCGACTCCTCCCCGCTGGACTGCCTCCTCCCGGACTCGCATCACTGAGCCTCGTCGCCTCTTCCCTCCTCGCACGTGAGCGGCTCCCCTCTCCTCTTCCCCCCTCTACTCCCGTTGTCGGATCTAGCCGCGCCAGCGCTCGGGGTGAGCGCGCGCTCCCCGCGCCCCGAGCATCGCTCACATTTGTTGTTCAGCTCCACGCACTTGCTTGCGTTTGCCACTGACGTCCCGTGCACGCGCCCACCTCCCCTGCTCTTGCGCACGTCGCCCGGGGCCGTGCCCCGCGCGCCTGCCTCTGGCTGCCACAGCCACCGTGCCTCGCCCGTCCGCCTACGCCGCGTTGTCGCTCGCCGGCACACGCGCGCCCATGGCTCCGGTCCCCTTCGTCCCGCCGCCCTATTCCGGCCGGCGCTCGTGTGCCCTTGGCCGTCGGCGCCCGTGGCCGGCTCTGGCGCGTCGTCTGGGCGGGTTATGCCCGCACACCGGGGCTCCGCCCCGTTTCGCTAGCGCCCACACCAGCACGCCCCGCCGCCCGTTACCGGTAGCGCCAGCGCCCGCTAAAGACCCCCCGTGTGACAATGACAGATGGGGCCCACGCCCAGAACGAAAATTAAAAAAATAGGTTTTTTATAATAATAATAATAATAAAGATAAATTTAATTAATTAAGTTAATTAATTAAGTTAATTAATCCTATTTAATTAGTCTAATTAACCTGTTAGTTTAATTAAACAAAAAATAGTTTAACCTAAACCCTAATCAACCTATCAGTGTATGACAGGTGGGTCCCACTGGACCCACATGTCAGTTTGACCAGTCAACACCTCTGTTGACTGCTGATGTCATGCTAACGTCATGATGATGTCAGCAAACACTATTCTGGATAATGTTGAATTAAATAAATTCTAAAAATGATTTAAAACTTTAGAAAATCATATAAAATAAACCGTAGCTCAGATAGAAAAACTTTGTACATGAAAGTTGCTCAGAACAACGAGACAAACCCGGATACGCAGCCCGTTCGTCCGCCACGCGTCCCTAGCATAGAGAACCTGCAACATTTCACCTCCGGTTCATCTGTCCGAAAACACGAAACACTGGGGGTACTTTCCCGGATGTTTCCCCCCTTCACCGGTATCACCTCATACCGCGTTAGAACACGTCTAGCTCTGCTTGTTGACCTGTTATGCACTTGCTTGCTATGTATTTACTGTTTCTCCCCCCTCTTCTCTCCAGTAGCCCCCGTGACGATGCTGATGCCCCTGTGGACGACTACGTCACCGACGACCCCTCCTTCTTGTCTGAGCAACCAGGCAAGCCCCCCCCCTTGATCACCAGATATCGCCTATTCTCCTCTATACTGCTTGCATTAGAGTAGTGTAGCATGTTACTGCTTTCGCTAATCCTATTCTGATGCATAGCCTGACATTGTCGCTACATCTGTTGATACCTTACCTGCAATCCTAAATGCTTAGTATAGGATGCTAGTTTATCATCATTGGCCCTACATTCTTGTCAGTCTGCCTTGCTATACTATCGGGCCGTGATCACTTGGGAGGTGATCACGGGTATATACTATACATACATACATACTATACAGATGGTGACTAAAGTCGGGTCAGCTCATTGAGTACCCGCAAGTGATTCTGACGAGGGGGCTGAAAGGACAGGTGGCTCCATCCCGATAGAGGTGGGCCTGGGTTCCCGACGGCCCTCGACTGTTACTTTGTGGCGGAGCGACAGGGCAGGTTGAGACCACCTAGGAGACAGGTGGGCCTGGCCCTGTTCAGCGTTCGCGGATACTTAACACCCTTAACGAGATCTTGGTATTTGATCTGAGTCGGCTACGAGCCTATACACACTAACCATCTACGTGGGAGTAGTTATGGGTATCCCGACGTCGTGGTATCAGCCGAAGCACTTCAGACGTCAGCGACAGAGCGGCGCGCGCCGGATTGGACTGGAACGCCTGCTAGGCTAGGTCTGCTTCCGGCCGCCCTCGCAACGTGTAGGTGTGCTATGGGCGATGGGCCCAGTGTTGGGGAACGTTGCAGAAAATTAAAATTTTTCCTACGGTTTCACCAAGATCCATCTATGAGTTCATCTAAGCAACGAGTCTAGGGAGAGAGTTTGCATCTACATACCACTTGTAGATCGCGTGCGGAAGCTTGCAAGGTGATGATGTAGTCGTACTCGACGTGATCCAAATCACCGATGACCAGCGCCGAACGGACGGCACCTCCGCGTTCAACACACGTACGGGACGGGAGACGTCTCCTCCTTCTTGATCCAGCAAGGGGGAAGGAGAGGTTGATGAAGATCCAGCAGCACGACGGCGTGGTGGTGGATGCAGGGCGTCACAGCAGCAGGGCTTCGCCGAGACTACGAGGGAGAGACGTAACGGGGGGAGGAGGAGGCGCCAGGGGCTGGTGTATGAAGTCCCTCCTCTCCCCCACTATATATAGGGGTGCCAGGGGGGGCGCCGGCCCTAGTAGATGAGATCTACTAGGGGGGGCGGCGGCCTAGGGGAGGTTTCCCTCCCCCCCAAGGCACCTAGGGGTGCCTTCCACCACTAGGACTCCTCCTAGGGGGAAACCCTAGGCGCATGGGCCTATAGGGGCTGGTGCCCTTGGCCCATGATGGCCAAGGCGCACCCCCTACAGCCCATGTGGCCCCCCGGGACAGGTGGCCCCACCCGGTGGACCCCCGGGACCCTTCCGGTGGTCCCGGTACAATACCGATAACCCCGAAACTTGTCCCGATGCCCGAAATAGCACTTCCTATATATAATTCTTTACCTCCGGACCATTCCGGAAGTCCTCGTGACGTCCGGGATCTCATCCGGGACTCCGAACAACATTCGGGTTTCTGCATATCCATATCTTCATAACCCTAGCGTCACCGAACCTTAAGTGTGTAGACCCTACGGGTTCGGGAGACATGAAGACATGACCGAGACGCTCTCAGTCAATAACCATCAGCGGGATCTGGATACCCATGATGGCTCCCACATGCTCCTCGATGTTGTCATCGGATGAACCACTATGTCGAGGATTCGATCAAACCCTGTATGCAATTCCCTTTGTCAATCGGTACGTTACTTGCCCGAGACTCGATCGTCGGTATCCCAATACCTTGTTCAGTCTCGTTACCGGCAAGTCACTTTACTCGTACCGTAATGCATGATCCCGTGTCCAACACCTTGGTCACATTGAGCTCATTATGATGATGCATTACCGAGTGGGCCCAGAGATACCTCTCCGTCATACGGAGTGACAAATCCCAGTCTCGATCCGTGTCAACCCAACAGCTACTTTCGGAGATACCTGTAATGCACCTTTATAGTCACCCAGTTACGTTGTGACGTTTGATACACCCAAGGCACTCTTACGGTATCCGGGAGTTACACGATCTCATGGTCGAAGGAAGAGATACTTGACACTGGCAAAGCTCTAGCAAAACGAACTACACGATCTTTTATGATATGCTTAAGATTGGGTCTTGTCCATCACATCATTCTCCTAATGATGTGATCCCGTTATCAACGACATCCAATGTCCATAGTCAGGAAACAATGACTATCTGTTGATCACAACGAGCTGGTCAACTAGAGGCTCACCAGGGACATATTGTGGTCTAAGTATTCACACGTGTATTACGATTTCCGGATAATACAGTTATAGCATGAATAAAAGACATTTATCATGAACATTGAAATATACTAATACTTTTATTATTGCCTCTAGGGCATATTTCCAACAGTCTCCCACTTGCACTAGAGTCACCAATCTAGTTACATTGTGATGAATCGAACACCCATAGAGTTCTGGTGTTGATCATGTTTTGCACGCGAGAGAGGTTTAGTCAGCGGATCTGCGACATTCAGATCCGTGTGCACTTTGCAAATCTCTATGTCTCCATCTTGAACATTTTCACGGATGGAGTTGAAACAACGCTTGATGTGCCTGGTCTTCTTGTGAAACCTGGGCTCCTTGGCGAGGGCAATAGCTCCAGTGTTGTCACAGAAGAGTTTGATCGGCCCCGACGCATTGGGTATGACTCCTAGGTCGGTGATGAACTCCTTCACCCAAATCGCTTCATGTGCTGCCTCCGAGGCTGCCATGTACTCCGCTTCACACGTAGATCCCGCCACGACGCTCTGCTTGCAGCTGCACCAGCTTACTGCTCCACCATTCAACATATACACGTATCCGGTTTGTGACTTAGAGTCATCCAGATCTGAGTCGAAGCTAGCGTCGACGTAACCCTTTACGACGAGCTCTTCGTCTCCTCCATAAACGATAAACATGTCCTTCGTCCTTTTCAGGTACTTCAGGATATTCTTGACCGCTGTCCAGTGTTCCTTGCCGGGATTACTCTGGTATCTTGCTACCAAACTTACGGCAAGGTTTACATTGGGTCTGGTACACAGCATGGCATACATAATAGATCCTATGGCTGAAGCATAGGGGATGACACTCATCTCTTCTTTATCTTTTGCCGTGGTCGGTGACTGAGCCGAGCTCAATCTCACACCTTGTAACATAGGCAAGAACCCCTTCTTGGATTGATCCATTTTGAACCTCTTCAAAATCTTATCAAGGTATGTGCTTTGTGAAAGACCTATGAGGCGTCTCGATCTATCTCTATAGATCTTGATGCCTAATATATAAGCAGCTTCTCCAAGGTCCTTCATTGAAAAACACTTATTCAAGTAGGCCTTAATGCTGTCCAGAAATTCTATATTATTTCCCATCAAGAGTATGTCATCTACATATAATATGAGAAATGCTACAGAGCTCCCACTCACTTTCTTGTAAACGCAGGCTTCTCCATAAGTCTGCATAAACCCAAACGCTTTGATCATCTCATCAAAGCGAATGTTCCAACTCCGAGATGCTTGCACCAGTCCATAAATGGATCGCTGGAGCTTGCATACTTTGTTAGCATTCCGAGGATCGACAAAACCTTCCGGCTGCATCATATACAGTTCTTCCTTAAGATGCCCGTTAAGGAATGCCGTTTTGACGTCCATCTGCCATATCTCATAATCATAGTATGCGGCAATTGCTAACATGATTCGGACGGACTTCAGCTTCGCTACGGGAGAGAATGTCTCGTCGTAGTCAATCCCTTGAACCTGTCGATAACCCTTAGCGACAAGTCGAGCTTTATAGATGGTGACATTACCATCCGCGTCCGTCTTCTTCTTAAAGATCCATTTGTTTATCTATCGCTCGCCGATCATCGGGCAAGTCTGTCAAAGTCCATACTTTGTTTTCATTCATGGATTCTATCTCGGATTTCATGGCTTCAAGCCATTTGTTGGAATCCGGGCCCGCCATCGCTTCTTCATAGTTCGAAGGTTCATTGTTGTCTAACAACATGATTTCCAGGACAGGGTTGCCGTACCACTCTGGTGCGGAACGTGTCCTTGTGGACCTACGAAGTTCAGCAGTAACTTGATCCGAAGTACCTTGATCATTATCATTGTTTTCCTCTTCAGTTGGTGTGGGCATCACAGGAACGGTTTCCTGCGCTGCGCCACTTTCCCGCTCAAGAGGTAGTACTTCATCGAGTTCTACTTTCCTCCCACTTACTTCTTTCGAGAGAAACTCTTTTTCCAGAAAGCATCCGTTCTTGGCAACAAAGATCTTGCCTTCGGATCTTAAGTAGAAGGTATACCCTACAGTTTCCTTAGGGTATCCTATGAATACGCATTTTTCCGACTTGGGTTCGAGCTTTTCAGGTTGAAGTTTCTTGACATAAGCTTCGCATCCCCAAACTTTTAGAAACAACAGCTTAGGTTTCTTTCCAAACCATAATTCATACGGTGTCGTCTCAACGGATTTAGACGGTGCCCTATTTAAAGTGAATGTAGCTGTCTCTAGAGCGTATCCCCAAAATGATAGTGGTAAATCGGTAAGAGACATCATAGACCGCACCATATCCAATAGAGTGCGATTACGACGTTCGGACACACTGTTTCGCTGAGGTGTTCCAGGCGGCTTGAGCTGTGAAACGATTCCACATTTCTTTAAGTGTGTACCAAATTCGTGACTTAAGTATTCTCCTCCACGATCTGATCGTAAGAATTTTATCTTTCGGTCACGTTGATTCTCCACCTCATTCTGAAATTCCTTGAACTTTTCAAAGGTCTCAGACTTGTGTTTCATTAAGTAGACATACCCATATCTACTCAAGTCATCTGTGAGAGTGAGAACATAACGATATCCTCCGCGAGCCTCAACGCTCATTGGACCGCACACATCGGTATGTATGATTTCCAACAAGTTGGTTGCTCCCTCCATTGTTCCGGAGAACGGAGTCTTGGTCATTTTGCCCAAGAGGCATGGTTCGCACGTGTCAAACGATTCATAATCAAGAGACTCTAAAAGTCCATCGGCATGGAGCTTCTTCATGCGCTTGACACCAATGTGACCAAGGCGGCAGTGCCACAAGTATGTGGGACTATCGTTATCAACTTTAAATCTTTTGGCATCTACACTATGAACATGTGTAATATTACGCTCGAGATTTATTAAGAATAAACCATTGACCATCGGAGCATGACCATAAAACATATCTCTCATATAAATCGAACAACCATTATTCTCAGACTTAAATGAGTAGCTATCTCGTATTAAACGAGATCCAGATACAATGTTCATGCTCAAACTTGGCACTAAATAACAATTATTAAGGTTCAAAACTAATCCCGTAGGTAAATGTAGAGGCAGCGTGCCGACGGCGATCACATCGACTCTGGAACCATTCCCGACGCGCATCGTCACCTCGTCCTTCGCCAGTCTCCGTTTATTCCGCAGCTCCTGCTGTGAGTTACAAATATGAGCAACGGCACCGGTATCAAATACCCAGGAGTTACTACGAGTACTGGTAAGGTACACATCAATCACATGTATATCAAATATACCTTTGGTGTTGCCGGTCTTCTTATCCGCTAAGTATTTGGGGCAGTTCCGCTTCTAGTGACCCTTCCCCTTGCAATAAAAGCACTCAGTCTCAGGCTTGGGTCCATTCTTTGACTTCTTCCCGGTAACTGGCTTACCAGGTGCGGCAACATCTTTGTCGTCCTTCTTGAAGTTCTTCTTACCCTTGCCCTTCTTGAACTTAGTGGTCTTATTGACCATCAACACTTGATGTTCTTTCTTGATTTCAGCCTCTGCTGACTTCAGCATCGAGAACACTTCGGGAATGGTCTTTTCCATTCCCTGCATGTTGTAGTTCATCACAAAGCTCTTGTAGCTTGGTGGGAGCGACTGGAGGATTCTGTCAATGACCGCCTCATCTGGGAGGTTAATGTTCAGCTGGGTCATACGGTTGTGCAACCCAGACATCTTCAGGATGTGTTCACTGACAGAACTGTTCTCCTCCATCTTACAACTGTAGAACTTGTCGGAGACATCATATCTCTCGACCCGGGCATGAGCTTGAAAAACTAGTTTCAGCTCTTCGAACATCTCATATGCTCCGTGATGCTCAAAACGCTTTTGGAGCCCCGGTTCTAAGCTGTAAAGCATGCCGCACTGAACGAGGGAGTAATCATCAGCGCGAGACTGCCAAGCATTCATAATGTCTTGGTTCTCTGGGACGGGAGCGTCACCTAGCGGTCCTTCTAGGACATATTGTTTCCTGGCAGCTATGAGGATGATCCTCAGGTTCCGGACCCAGTCCGTATAG
>NC_041387.1:337649999-337650579 GCF_002162155.2 Triticum dicoccoides | reverse complement strand
GCACGCTCCCCCCCCGATCTGGCGAGATCGAGGCAAGGACCCGACGCCACCGGGATCAAACCCGTCTTCGCCGTACCGCCCCGACGCCACTCACCAACATCGTCCGCGCCACCCCTTCGCCACCATGCTGGCGCTCGCCTCCTCGACCCCTTCCCGCCGACACCTCCCCGCCCCTCTGCCGATTCCGTCAGGAATGGGGGGAGGCCGACCTAACGCCGTCGCCACATTGCCTCCCCGACACCGTTCCATCTGCATCGCCACCCGCCACCGCCGCGGCCACCTCATCGACTCCACCTCGCCGGACTGCCTCCTCCACGTTGCCGTCGTCTCCACCTCCTTCTCGCGCCCCGTTGCCCCGGACCCTACGACCCCCTGTGAGCCGCCACCCCCTCCTTCCTCTCCCTGCTCGCTGTACGGCGCCGCCCCCGGCCGCGTCGGCTGCGCCCGCGCCCCGCGCGTGGCCATGCTCGTGCTGCTCCCCGCCTCCCCACACTGGCCGCGCCCCAGGCGCGCCCTCGACCCCAGCCTCCCGCAGCTCTCTCCAGCCACGGCCAGCGGGCCGCCCTGCTCCCCTCGCCCC
>NC_041387.1:337643571-337645441 GCF_002162155.2 Triticum dicoccoides | reverse complement strand
AGTCCAACCTCTACTTTGATTTGCCGTCGAGTATTACCCCCTGGTATCTCAAGATTATCACGGAACTGCATAACTTCTTATGAGTTCTTCATCAAGTGCTACATTCTCATTGATTCCAATTTTTCATGGGCTCTAAGTTATTAAACACTCAAAGACACCGATAACTGAACCGAGTCCACACTACGGTTCAACAACTCTTAGTAATCTTCTTTAAGTACGAGTTTGAACTCAATCACGTCATTCCGAGCCTACTCGACTATATCATTATCGTGCCAAATTTTAACTGTGCTACCTGGTCCTTCTTTCCGGAGCACAATTTCGATGATGGGCTAAGCTTACGTCGATCTTCCTTGTCTTATCGTCTCACCTCAAACAACAAACTTGATTTCAAGTTTGTGACGTACCCATGGTTCCAATAACCTTTCGCTTCATCATTCCTTTGACTTGATGTCATCGCCGACCGATTACATCTCCATGAAACCTCTCGACAGAAATTGTCATGATCATCGTCAACATTTCGAGCTCCTTAAGGATATCAATTGAATTCCTGATGAGAAATACCATCCTTGCCCTCGATGATTTGTGTTATCATCGACCACTCGATTGCCTTCCGTTCAACACAAACTTGTTCGTGTTTTGTGTTATACCTTGAGATCCTTGCTATCCAGCATTTGTTCTCCTTTACCTTGGAGTATTGCCATCTTTTATGTCAAGAATGTTGTGAGAATTTCACCACCTCTCAAGAATTCTTGGTATCGTGATACTTCTCACCATCACCATTCTTTCTTGGTCCTCGTGTTGATTCCAACCAGGGTACCAACAAGTGAACGGTGTTGTTTGGATTCTGCACTTCTAGCAACCCTATTGCTTTGAAGTTAATGGTCGGTCGTTCGTTCTTAAACTATTGATTATTGAATCACCATTCTAACATTGGTCGTGTAACCCAACCCATATTTTGGGCGCACCTTTCAACCAATGTTTAATTGTGTATGTTCTCCGTGAGCATACTTCCTTATATCATTTGATCTGACAAATGTTATCTCCTTGTTCACTTAATTGTGGAAATCCATCTTTTGGAAATCTCGATGAATTGCCGTTGAGTTCACCAGACACCTCTTTGTCCTCTCCTTGGATTAATGATGAACTCTTGTTAACGGAAATCACTTCATAGTTCATTTCCCGAGAACCTTACATTGTCATCTCGTCAATTGTGTTGCACCTTTTCTTCTCAGGCTTACTAAGTCGGAGGTATCCTGGCACTAATCAGATCTGAATCTAGGTCAGATATGATGGTTGGAACATATTTCCAAGAGTTACAACAATGGTCCTTATGTGACCCGGTAAGGTGATGTCATGCCTAGCACACCTGGCTGGAGGCCCAATTGTTATAGTTTCCCTTTTCAGCCAGGCTATCCTTTCTTCCATGAGGAAATTGTAAGACTTATTCTATAAGTTCTTCCTGATGGACCCTTTTTGTTTCCAAAGTCTGAACTTGCTTGAAGACCATGTAATGCTATCTCGAAGCATGTTTGTGGTACTCCGATTGTCAACAAGGACATTTGAAGCCCAATGCTAAATGTTTCTTGATCAATTATCCAAACACCGCTGTGTGGGTAATGTCATAAAAATTTTCTCCCCTACCTAAAGAGTTTTCTACATTATGTCCTGTCATGGATATCATGCTCGGCTTGTCCTTGGGAAGGATATACCCTGAAATATGTGTTTAAACACATATTCCTTTCCATTAATTTGTTTAACCTTCCTTGTGATCCATATGATCTAAGCAGTAATGTTCTTCTGCTTATGTAAACACCTTGGTGTACAACCGTGTCAGTAAGACCCTGTTGCATTTCTCGATAGCATTTCGGTA
>NC_041387.1:337632396-337642400 GCF_002162155.2 Triticum dicoccoides | reverse complement strand
GTGCTGCTCCCCGCCTCCCCACACTGGCCGCGCCCCAGGCGCGCCCTCGACCCCAGCCTCCCGCAGCTCTCTCCAGCCACGGCCAGCGGGCCACCCTGCTCCCCTCGCCCCGTGCTGTCGCTGCCTTGGCCGCCGGCGCCCAGGCGCGCCGATGGCCACCCCTGAGCCAGCGTCCGGGCTTGCCGTGCCCGTGGCCGGCGCCTTCCCTTGTCGATCTGGGCGCTCGCCCAGTCGGGCGCCGACGCCCAGCGCCCGCACCCGCGGCAACCGCCTGCCCGTATGCCCGTTAGGGGCCTTGGCCTGTGACAGGGGGCCCCACGCCCAGAATGGTTTTATAAAAAAAAGAATTAAAAAAATATATATTAAATAAATAAATAATAATTAAATTAATTAATTAATTAAGGAATTAATTAAGTTAATTAATCATAATTAGATTAACCCTAATTAACTAATTAGTTTAATTAAACAGTAGTTAGATTAGTTAAATAGTGATTAGCCTAAACAGTCTATGACCAGTGGGTCCCACACGTCAGATTGACCAGTCAACACCCCTGTTGACTGCTGACGCCATGCTGACGTCATGCTGACATCAGCATACACTATTCTGGATAATGTTAGAGTTAAATAATTAAATAAATTCCAGAAAATTCATAAAATCTTTAGAAAATCATATCTTTTAATCCGTAACTCGGATTAAAATATTTTCAACACGAAAGTTGCTCAGAACGACGAGACGATTCCGGAAACGCAGCCCGTTCGTCCACCACACACCCCTCCTTCTTGTCTGAGCAACCAGGCAAGCCCCCCCCCCCCCTTGATCACCAGATATCGCCTATTCTCCTCTATACTGCTTGCATTAGAGTAGTGTAGCATGTTACTGCTTTCGCTAATCCTATTCTGATGCATAGCCTGACATTGTCGCTACATCTGTTGATACCTTACCTACAATCCTAAATGCTTAGTATAGGATGCTAGTTTATCATCATTGGCCCTACATTCTTGTCAGTCTGCCTTGCTATACTATCGGGCCGTGATCACTTGGGAGGTGATCACGGGTATATACTATACATACATACATACTATGCAGATGGTGACTAAAGTCGGGTCAGCTCATTGAGTACCCGCAAGTGATTCTGACGAGGGGGCTGAAAGGACAGGTGGCTCCATCCCGGTAGAGGTGGGCCTGGGTTCCCGACGGCCCTCGACTGTTACTTTGTGGCGGAGCGACAGGGCAGGTTGAGACCACCTAGGAGACAGGTGGGCCTGGCCCTGTTCGGCGTTCGCGGATACTTAACACGCTTAACGAGATCTTGGTATTTGATTTGAGTCGGCTACGAGCCTATACGCACTAACCATCTACGTGGGAGTAGTTATGGGTATCCCGACGTCGTGGTATCAGCCGAAGCACTTCAGACGTCAGCGACGGAGCGGCGCGCGCCGAATTGGACTGGAACGCCACTAGGCTAGGTCTGCTTTCGGCCGCCCACGCAACGTGCAGGTGTGCTCAGGGCGATGGGCCCAGACCCCTGCGCGCTTAGGTTTAGACCGGCGTGCTGGCCTCTCTGTTTTGCCTAGGTGGGGCTGCGACGTGTTGATCTTCCGCGGCCGGGCATGACCCAGGAAAGTGTGTCCGGCCAAATGGGATCGAGCGTGTTGGGTTATGTGGTGCACCCCTGCAGGGAAGTTAATCTATTCGAATAGCCGTGATCTTCGGTAACAGGACGACTTAGAATTGTACCTTGACCTTATGACAACTAGAACCGGATACTTAATAAAACACACCCTTCCAAGTGCCAGATACAACCCGGTGATCGCTCTCTAACAGGGCGATGAGGAGAGGATCGCCGGGTAGGATTATGCTATGCGATGCTGCTGGAGATGCTACTTGGAGACGCTACTTGGAGATGCTACTTGGAGGACTTCAATCTACTCTCTTCTACATACTACAAGACAGAGGCTGCCAGAAGCGTAGTCTTCGATAGGACTAGCTATCCCCCTCTTATTCTGGCATTCTGCAGTCCAGTCCACTGATATGGCCTCCTTACACATATACCCATGCATTTGTAGTGTAGTTCCTTGCTTGCGAGTACTTTGGATGAGTACTCACGGTTGCTTTCTCCCCCCTTTTCCCCCCTTCCTTTCTTTCTGGTTGTCGCAACCAGATGCTGGAGTCCAGGAGCCAGACGCCACCGTCGACGACGACCCCTACTACACCGGAGGTGCCTACTACTACGTGCTGCCCGCTGACGACGACCTGGAGTAGTTTAGGAGGATCCCAGGCAGGAGGCTTGCGCCTCTTTCGATCTGTATCCCAGTTTGTGCTAGCCTTCTTAAGGCAAACTTGTTTAACTTATGTCTGTACTCAGATATTGTTGCTTCCGCTGACTCGTCTATGATCGAGTACTTGTATTCGAGCCCTCGAGGCCCCTGGCTTGTATTATGATGCTTGTATGACTTATTTATGTTTAGAGTTGTGTTGTGATATCTTCCCGTGAGTCCCTGATCTTGATCGTACACATATGCGTGCATGATTAGTGTACGATTAAATCGGGGGCGTCACAGAGTTCATCTAAGCAACGAGTCTAGGGAGAGAGTTTGCATCTACATACCACTTGTAGATCGCGTGCGGAAGCTTGCAAGGTGATGATGTAGTCGTACTCGACGTGATCCAAATCACCGATGACCAGCGCCGAACGGACGGCACCTCCGCTTTCAACACACGTACGGGACGGGAGACGTCTCCTCCTTCTTGATCCAGCAAGGGGGAAGGAGAGGTTGATGAAGATCCAATAGCACGACGGCGTGGTGGTGGATGCAGGGCGTCACAGCAGCAGGGCTTCGCCGAGACTACGAGGGAGAGACGTAACGGGGGGAGGAGGAGGCGCCAGGGGCTGGTGTATGAAGTCCCTCCTCTCCCCCACTATATATAGGGGTGCCAGGGGGGCGCCGGCCCTAGTAGATGAGATCTACTAGGGGGGGCGGCGGCCTAGGGGAGGTTTCCCTCCCCCCAAGGCACCTAGGGGTGCCTTCCACCACTAGGACTCCTCCTAGGGGGAAACCCTAGGCGCATGGGCCTATAGGGGCTGGTGCCCTTGGCCCATGATGGCCAAGGCGCACCCCCTACAGCCCATGTGGCCCCCCGGGACAGGTGGCCCCACCCGGTGGACCCCCGGGACCCTTCCGGTGGTCCCGGTACAATACCGATAACCCCGAAACTTGTCCCGATGCCCGAAATAGCACTTCCTATATATAATTCTTTACCTCCGGACCATTCCGGAACTCCTCGTGACGTCCGGGATCTCATCCGGGACTCCGAACAACATTCGGGTTTCTGCATATCTATATCTTCATAACCCTAGCGTCACCGAACCTTAAGTGTGTAGACCCTACGGGTTCGGGAGACATGCAGACATGACCGAGACGCTCTCAGTCAATAACCATCAGCGGGATCTGGATACCCATGATGGCTCCCACATGCTCCTCGATGTTGTCATCGGATGAACCACGATGTCGAGGATTCGATCAAACCCTGTATGCAATTCCCTTTGTCAATCGGTACGTTACTTGCCCGAGACTCGATCGTCGGTATCCCAATACCTTGTTCAGTCTCGTTACCGGCAAGTCACTTTACTCGTACCGTAATGCATGATCCCGTGTCCAACACCTTGGTCACATTGAGCTCAATATGATGATGCATTACCGAGTGGGCCCAGAGATACCTCTCCGTCATACGGAGTGACAAATCCTAGTCTCGATCCGTGTCAAACCAACAGCTACTTTCGGAGATACCTGTAATGCACCTTTATAGTCACCCAGTTACGTTGTGACGTTTGATACACCCAAGGCACTCTTACGGTATCCGGGAGTTACACGATCTCATGGTCGAAGGAAGAGATACTTGACACTTGCAAAGCTCTAGCAAAACGAACTACACGATCTTTTATGCTATGCTTAGGATTGGGTCTTGTCCATCACATCATTATCCTAATGATGTGATCCCGTTATCAACGACATCCAATGTCCATAGTCAGGAAACCATGACTATCTGTTGATCACAACGAGCTGGTCAACTAGAGGCTTACCAGGGACATAGTGTGGTCTAAGTATTCACACGTGTATTACGATTTCCGGATAATACAGTTATAGCATGAATAAAAGACAATTATCATGAACAATGAAATATAATAATACTTTTATTATTTCCTCTAGGGCATATTTCCAACACCCAGACCCCTGTGCGCTTAGGTTTAGACCGGCGTGCTGGCCTCTCTGTTTTGCCTAGGTGGGGCTGCGACGTGTTGATCTTTCGCGGCCGGGCATGACCCAGGAAAGTGTGTCCGGCCAAATGGGATCAAGCATGTTGGGTTATGTGGTGCACCCCTGCAGGGAAGTTAATCTATTCGAATAGCCGTGATCTTCGGTAACATGACGACTTGGAGTTGTACCTTGACCTTATGACAACTAGAACCGGATACTTAATAAAACACACCCTTCCAAGTTCCACAGACAACCCGGTGATCGCTTTTCTACAGGGCGACGAGGAGAGGATCGCCGGGTAGGTTTATGCTATGCGATGCTACTTGGAGATGCTACTTGGAGATGCTACTTGGAGGACGTCAATCTACTCTCTTCTACATGCTGCAAGACGGAGGCTGCCAGAAGCGTAGTCTTCGACAGGATTAGCTATCCCCCTCTTATTCTGGCATTCTGCAGTTCAGTCCACTGATATGGCCTGCTTACACATATACCCATGCATATGTAGTGTAGTTCCTTGCTTGCGAGTACTTTGGATGAGTACTCACGGTTGCTTTCTCCCCCCTTTTTCCCCTTTTCCTTCCTTTCTGGTTGTCGCAACCAGATGCTGGAGTCCAGGAGCCAGACGCCACCGTCGACGACGACCCCTACTACACCGGAGGTGCCTACTACTACGTGCAGCCCGCTGTCGACGACCTGGAGTAGTTTAGGAGGATCCCAGGCAGGAGGCCTGCGCCTCTTTCGATCTGTATCCCAGTTTGTGCTAGCCTTCTTAAGGCAAACTTGTTTAACTTATGTCTGTACTCAGATATTGTTGCTTCCGCTGACTCGTCTATGATCGAGCACTTGTATTCGAGCCCTCGAGGCCCATGGCTTGTATTATGATGCTTGTATGACTTATTTATGTTTTAGAGTTGTGTTGTGATATCTTCCCGTGAGTCCCTGATCTTGATCGTACACGTTTGCGTGCATGATTAGTGTACGATTGAATCGGGGGCGTCACAAGTTGGTATCAAAGCCGACTGCCTGTAGGAATCCCCCTTCCACACTCCTTGGCCGAAGTCGAGTCTAGACATTGCAAAAACTTTTACTAACATGGCTGTGTGCCTTACGGGCCCATGTCGCCATTGGGTGGTACTAGGATCTTTTACTCCTCGACCTTTACTCTGGGACTCCGATCTCTCGTCTATTCGGGTTTAATGAATTTACTAAAATCTAACTTTAGGATCTCGTTACTACTTCCTCCCGGAGAACCCCTCACTACAGGTGATTGCTCCGTGAACCAGAAGGATTTGAAGATACTCTCTGATATTCTCTCGAGACCTTATGCCTGTCGCTTTTGCAATTCCCTACCATCGAAACATCCCTATGAATAAATACTTACACCTGTCGTTCTTACTTTTATTCCCAGTTGATCTTGTTATTACAAGATACCCCGAAATTCTCTCTAATGTTCCGAGAATCCTTTTGTGCCTACTGCCTTGCAGTTCCTTGTCGCCTGAATACCCCTACGGATAATTTCTCGCACTTACCGAGTATCCACTCATCCCCAGTTGATGCATGTATGTCCCGAATCCTCGAAATACCATTCGATCTTCCGAAAATCCTGAGCATCCTATTGCTCTTGAAATTCTTGATTACTTGCATTATGGTTAATCCCATAAGTCTAGAAATCTTGTTGACATCCATTGTCATTATCATTTGAGTCCGTTGATTCGATTTGTTGCGAATGCTCGCAATCCTCAAACAGATCCTAGAATTCCTCCTTCCGGCTCAGACGTCATTTTTGAACATGAGCTGGTTCTTGACCAATCAATTGTCGTCGATTGTACCCCTAAGGCTATTCAACTTATCCACCCCTAATCAGAACATTGCTTCTGTTCCCTTAATTTGGAAATCATAATTCATTTGCATTTGAGCTCTGGATTAGTCAGTTGTTTCTATAATCCAATGCCCTTGCATTGTTACTTCCTCTGATTGTGTGCCGATGCTCACATCAGCTCTGTTATGGACCGACAGATCCTTTAATGGATTTTATCCGACATTGTCCTTCATATTCAATAACCTTGTGAGCCTTCCCTTGGATACATAATGCCTTTGGTAAATTGTATCATCTACTTTCTCAACCTTGCTCTACTTTCGAGCTTGTGATATTTACTCTTGAAACTTGTGGTATATGTTTCTAAGAAGCCCCTATGGGTTGAACCTATACCTTCCTTAAAAACCGTATGAACCGAAAGGTTTTGACAAGTCAACCCTTCTAGTGTTTAGCAGATAATTTTCTACCATACAACTTCTTTGAGAACGAGAAGTGAATGGAAGGTTATGCATTATGGAAGTGGGAGTCGACCTTGAACTTTGTGTTCATGCCCATGGACACGATGTAGATCTTATCATTAAAGCTTCTCTTAAATTAATTATTCCCTTGGTATAAGTACATCTTATATCTGGGATCTGGCCTTTTGCAATTGTGGTTCCGACCATGATCTCCTTTAAATACCATTTCTCGTGCATGTTTAAGCACTTGTCTTCTATCGAGCAATCCCCCAGTCCAACCTCTACTTTGATCCGTCGTCAAGTATTACTCCCTGGTATCTCAAGATTATCATGGAACTGCATAACTTCTTATGAGTTCTTCATCAAGTGCTATATTCTCATTGATTCCAATTTTTCATGGGCTTTGAGTTATTAAACACTCAAAAACACCGATAACTGACTTGAGTCGGCATCGCGATTAAGCAACTCTTGGTAACCTTCATTACTTACGAGTTTGAACTCAATCACGTCATTCCTAGCCTGTTTGGCTATATCCTTGTCGTGCCGATTTTAACTGTGCTACCTGGTCCTTCTTCCCATAGCATAATTTTTTGGCGATGAGCTAAGCTTATGTCGATCTTTCCTCGTCATATCATTTCACCTTGAACATCAAACTTGATTTCGAGTTTGTGTCGTACCCTTGGTTCCAATAACCTTTCGCTTCACCATTCATTTGACTTGATGTCATCGCCGATCGATTACATCTTGAAACCTCTCGACAAATGTGTCGTGATCATCATCAACCTTATGAGCTCTTCCAGGATATCAATCGGATTCATGATGAGAAATACCATCCTTGCCTCGATGATTTGTGTTATCATCAACCACTTTACTTCCTTCCCTCCAACACAAACTTGTTCGTGTTTTGTGTTGTACCTTGAGTTCCTTGCTATCCAGCAGTTGATCTTCTTTACCTTGGAGCATTACCATCTCTTATGTCATCAATGTTGTGAGAATTTCACCACCTCTTAAGAATTCTTGATACAGGTGATACTTCTCACCATCACCATTCTTCTTGGTCCTCGTGTTGATTCCAACCGGGGTACCAACAAGTGAACAGTGCAGTTTGGATTCTGCCCTTCTAGCAACCCTATTGCTTTGATGTTAATGGTCGGCCGTTCATTCTTGGACTATTGATTATTGAATCACCATTCTGACGTTGGTCGTGCAACCCAACCATATTTCGGGCGCACCCTTCAACCAATGTTTAATTGTGTATGTTTTCCTCGAGCATACTACATTATATCATTTGAATTGACAAGTGTCATCTTCTTGTTCACCTTATTGTGGAAATCCATCCGTTTGGAACTCTCGATGAATTGTCGCTGAGCCCATCAGCCACCTCCTCATCCCCTCCTTGGTTTAGTGATGAACTAATGTTTCAGGAACTCGCTTCCATAGTTCAGTTCCCAAGAATCTTACAATGTCATCTCGACAATTTGTGTTGCACCTTTTCTTCACAGACATCCTGAGTCTGAGTTATACTGACACCAATTGGATCCGAATCTCGGTCAGATATGATGGTTGGAACATATTTCCAAGAGTTATAACATTGGTCTTTATATGACCCGGTAAGGTGATGTCATGCCTAGCACCCCTGGCCAGAGGACCTATTGTTATAGTTTCCTTATTAGCAAGGTTATCCCTTCTTCCATGAGGAAATTGTAAGACTTATTCTACAAGTTGTTCCTGATGGATCCTTCCTGTATCCAAAGTCTGACCTTTGCTTGAAGACCATGTCAATACTATCTCGAAGCATGTCTGTGGTACTCCGATTTTCAACAAGAACATTTGAAGCCCAATGCTAAATGTTTCCTGCTCAATTATCCAAACACCGCTGTATGGGTAATGTCATGAAATTCCTCTCCCTTGACATAAATGGTTTTCTACTTTCTATCCTGTCATGGATATCATGCTCTGTTTGTCCTTGGGAAGGAAATACCCCGAATTATGTGTTTTAACCCATTTTCCTTTCCATTGTTCTGTTTAATCTGATAATCATATTTTCCTTTCCATTGTTTGATTTAACCTTTCTTGTGATCTATATGACCTAAGCAGTAATATTCTCCTGCTTATGTAAACACCTTGTGGTACTGCTCTGTTAGTAAGACCCTGTTACTATTGTTGATGACATAACGGTAGCCACCGATGGACGAGAACCTTGCCTATTGTCCCGCCTCGTTCAACGAGCAGGAAGATGGTTCTCTTCGTCCCTCGCCCTTGGTATTGATGTTGTTGCCGACTTAACTGATAGGCTACCCTCTGACACGCCTTACTATCATGACCGTGCAAGATGTCGGCCCCCTTCCTACTTTCAACCACATGGTGGGCCCATAACCCACAGTTCCACAGGATCGAAACCTGACTCTCCTGTACACCCCCTGTTCCCAAAGTTATTCCTCGCGCATGGACTCGTATGTAATTCACGGACCACCGTCCCAAGTGATCTACTTTGGGTATCATACGCAATAATTATTCTCGTTGCCCTGAACCCCTTTCACCTTCTGATTATACATTGAACGCTTGCCTATCCGTTTGAAACTTCTCATGGTACCTCCTTACTTTGCTCTTGATATTTTCTTAAGATTCAATTCGAGAGTAACTTCCGCCACCTTCCTCGATGTTATCGACCAGATAGTCAACCTTGTAGAGGTCTGTCCTTTTGAAGCAACCCCCTTATTCTTTCGTAAGTACGATGGAACCCCCCCAAAGAAAGGATGTCGACTTCATCTTGATGACCCGAAGCAGAAAAATGAAGACATCAATATAATGGATCGACCACGTTGAGAGGAGCAACCAAGACCGAGAAGATTCGTTAGAATTTCGTAACCAAACGTTTCCCCCTTAGACCCCTCTTAAATCTCGGGACGAGATTTCTTGTAGTGGAGGAGAATTGTGACGCCCGGATAATTAGGCTACAGTAAACCCCGTTAATGATGCCCCGTCACCTCTGTCTTAGTAGATGATCTTGGGTTAGTTCAAAAACCGATCCAAATTCAAATTTGAAAATCAAGTTAAACATCAAAAGTTTTCAAACGTTAAAACTAAAATGTTTGGTTTGCGGAAAATAATCCATAAATTATTTTGGTGAAGTAACCACACTTTTACAAAATGTTTAAATATTTTGAAATAAATAAAACAGTAGCGGAAACAGATAATTAAATGCCCTTTTCAATTAATAAAATATTAAGCTAATTTATTTAATTGCACGAACTAATGGGGCAGTGACATATTTGTGAAACTAAATTAGGAACTAGTTTTATATATTATCTAAACTATAACAATGTGAAACTAAAATAATACAGAAAAGAATAAATAAAAATAAAACAAAATAAAACAACAGGAGAAGAACACTCCCTGGGCCGTTTGGCCCACGTGGCCACTAGCAGGCCGGCCCACCCTCTACCCTCGGCCTACATACCCCGGTCCAACCA
>NC_041387.1:337597226-337631803 GCF_002162155.2 Triticum dicoccoides | reverse complement strand
CCCCTGGATCGGGATCGAACCCTCTCCCCTCGTCTCCCTCCCAGCGCCGCCTTCCCCACCGCACCCACGCGACGCCCACTAGGGGGGGGCTCACCCCCCGCGTGACCTGCACGACCGTCGGCCCCGTCCCGAGTGGATCTAGATCGGGGGCAACTGACGCCCCCGACCCGTCGTGCGCCGTCACCGCCACCACCTCCGACACCGCTGGACCGCCGCCGGAGCCCCCCTCACCGTCTTCGCCGGATCGGCCGCCGCCCCGTCGCCCTCGACTCCTCCCCGCTGGACTGCCTCCTCCCGGACTCGCATCACTGAGCCTCGTCGCCTCTTCCCTCCTCGCACGTGAGCGGCTCCCCTCTCCTCTTCCCCCCTCTACTCCCGTTGTCGGATCTAGCCGCGCCCGCGCTCGGGGTGAGAGCGCGCTCCCCGTGCCCCGAGCATCGCTCACATTTGTTGTTCGGCTCCACGCACTTGCTTGCGTTCGCCACTGACGTCCCGTGCACGCGCCCACCTCCCCTGCTCTTGCGCACGTCGCCCGGGGCCGTGCCCCGCGCGCCTGCCTCTGGCTGCCACAGCCACCGTGCCTCGCCCGTCCGCCTACGCCGCGTTGTCGCTCGCCGGCACACGCGCGCCCATGGCTCCGGTCCCCTCCGTCCCGCCGCCCTATTCCGGCCGGCGCTCGTGTGCCCTTGGCCGTCGGCGCCCGTGGCCGGCTCTGGCGCGTCGTCTGGGCGGGTTATGCCCGCACACCGGGGCTCCGCCCCGTTTCGCTAGCGCCCACACCAGCATGCCCCGCCGCCCGTTACCGGTAGCGCCAGCGCCCGCTAAAGACCCCCCGTGTGACAATGACAGATGGGGCCCACGCCCAGAACGAAAATTAAAAAAATAGGTTTTTTTATAATAATAATAATAATAAAGATAAATTTAATTAATTAAGTTAATTAATTAAGTTAATTAATCCTATTTAATTAGTCTAATTAACATGTTAGTTTAATTAAACAAAAATTAGTTTAACCTAAACCCTAATCAACCTATCAGTGTATGACAGGTGGGTCCCACTGGACCCACATGTCAGTTTGACCAGTCAACACCTCTGTTGACTGCTGATGTCATGCTAACGTCATGATGATGTCAGCAAACACTATTCTGGATAATGTTGAATTAAAAAAATTCTAAAAATGATTTAAAACTTTAGAAAATCATATAAAATAAACCGTAGCTCAGATAGAAAAACTTTGTACATGAAAGTTGCTCAGAACAACGAGACAAACCCGGATACGCAGCCCGTTCGTCCGCCACGCGTCCCTAGCATAGAGAACCTGCAACATTTCACCTCCGGTTCATCTGTCCGAAAACACGAAACACTGGGGGTACTTTCCCGGATGTTTCCCCCCTTCACCGGTATCACCTCATACCGCGTTAGAACACGTCTAGCTCTGCTTGTTGACCTGTTATGCACTTGCTTGCTATGTATTTACTGTTTCTCCCCCCTCTTCTCTCCGGTAGCCCCCGTGACGATGCTGATGCCCCTGTGGACGACTACGTCACCGACGACCCCTCCTTCTTGTCTGAGCAACCAGGCAAGCACCCCCCCTTGATCACCAGATATCGCCTATTCTCCTCTATACTGCTTGCATTAGAGTAGTGTAGCATGTTACTGCTTTCGTTAATCCTATTCTGATGCATAGCCTGACATTGTCGCTACATCTGTTGATACCTTACCTGCAATCCTAAATGCTTAGTATAGGATGCTAGTTTATCATCATTGGCCCTACATTCTTGTCAGTCTGCCTTGCTATACTATCGGGCCGTGATCACTTGGGAGGTGATCACGGGTATATACTATACATACATACATACTATGCAGATGGTGACTAAAGTCGGGTCAGCTCATTGAGTACCCGCAAGTGATTCTGACGAGGGGGCTGAAAGGACAGGTGGCTCCATCCCGGTAGAGGTGGGCCTGGGTTCCCGACGGCCCTCGACTGTTACTTTGTGGCGGAGCGACAGGGCAGGTTGAGACCACCTAGGAGACAGGTGGGCCTGGCCCTGTTCGGCGTTCGCGGATACTTAACACGCTTAACGAGATCTTGGTATTTGATCTGAGTCGGCTACGAGCCTATACGCACTAACCATCTACGTGGGAGTAGTTATGGGTATCCCGACGTCGTGGTATCAGCCGAAGCACTTCAGACGTCAGCGACGGAGCGGCGCGCGCCGGATTGGACTGGAACGCCTGCTAGGCTGAGTCTGCTTCCGGCCGCCCTCGCAACATACAGGTGTGCTATGGGCGATGGGCCCAGACCCCTGTGCGCTTAGGTTTAGACCGGCGTGCTGGCCTCTCTGTTTTGCCTAGGTGGGGCTGCGACGTGTTGATCTTTCGCGGCCGGGCATGACCCAGGAAAGTGTGTCCGGCCAAATGGGATCAAGCGTGTTGGGTTATGTGGTGCACCCCTGCAGGGAAGTTAATCTATTCGAATAGCCGTGATCTTCGGTAACAGGACGACTTGGAGTTGTACCTTGACCTTATGACAACTAGAACCGGATACTTAATAAAACACACCCTTCCAAGTTCCACAGACAACCCGGTGATCGCTTTTCTACAGGGCGACGAGGAGAGGATCGCCGGGTAGGTTTATGCTATGCGATGCTACTTGGAGATGCTACTTGGAGATGCTACTTGGAGGACGTCAATCTACTCTCTTCTACATGCTGCAAGACGGAGGCTGCCAGAAGCGTAGTCTTCGACAGGATTAGCTATCCCCCTCTTATTCTGGCATTCTGCAGTTCAGTCCACTGATATGGCCTCCTTACACATATACCCATGCATATGTAGTGTAGTTCCTTGCTTGCGAGTACTTTGGATGAGTACTCACGGTTGCTTTCTCCCCCCTTTTTCCCCTTTTCCTTCCTTTCTGGTTGTCGCAACCAGATGCTGGAGTCCAGGAGCCAGACGCCACCGTCGACAACGACCCCTACTACACCGGAGGTGCCTACTACTACGTGCAGCCCGCTGTCGACGACCTGGAGTAGTTTAGGAGGATCCCAGGCAGGAGGCCTGCGCCTCTTTCGATCTGTATCCCAGTTTGTGCTAGCCTTCTTAAGGCAAACTTGTTTAACTTATGTCTGTACTCAGATATTGTTGCTTCCGCTGACTCGTCTATGATCGAGCACTTGTATTCGAGCCCTCGAGGCCCCTGGCTTGTATTATGATGCTTGTATGACTTATTTATGTTTTAGAGTTGTGTTGTGATATCTTCCCGTGAGTCCCTGATCTTGATCGTACACGTTTGCGTGCATGATTAGTGTACGATTGAATCGGGGGCGTCACAGTCTTCATGTGCCCACTAATCGTGTCTACATCTCTCGGGATGTTGTGTTTGATGAGCATGTTTTTCCCTTTGCCAAACTCCCTGTGTCCACTACCGAGCCACCTGTCATGCATTCATCCTCTGTTGCTTTTGACCAATTTGATGATGTTGCATATTCTCCTCTATTGTTGCCTAACCATGGTGCAGGCACTGGTCGTGGGGCTCGTTTGGAGATTCTGGAAGTGCCATCTTCCTCTTCGTCGCCATCGCCTTCATCCTCGGCACCTTTTGTTGTGCATGAGGAGCACATGGCGCCCCTGCATGGCCTTGGTTTTCGTGCTCATGCACGGCCGATCGACGCCCTGGCCCGGTCGCCTCTGGCTTCTGGGCTGCCTTCGCCATCGTCGCGCCCTGCAACCCCGCCGACTGGGCCGGCCTCCTCGGTCCCCGTCTCGCCCAGGGCGTCGGGGCAGTCATCACCAGGCCTGGCCTCGCCCGCCCCTGCCTCGTCCAGAGTGTCTGGGCCCTTCTCACCAGGGCCGGCCTCGCCTGCTCTCGCCTCGCCAAGGCCGTCTGGGCCGGTGTCACCGGAGCTGGCCTCGCCCACTCTCGGTTCGCCCATGGCCTCTGAGCCCCTGTCGTCGGGCCAGTCTTCGCCATGCAGCCCGGAGTCGTCTGTCCCGAGCTCGCCTGAGGTGATTCCTGCATCTCCGGCGACCGTCACGTCTCCGTCACCTTCGCCTCCGCCGGCTCCTACTGCTGCTCTACGTCCACATACGCGCAGTCGGAGTGGCATTTTTCAGCCTAAGCAACGTCATGATGGCACAGTTGCTTGGTTAGCGGCGTGCATGTCTGCTGCTCTCGCAGATCCATCCTCTGAGCCACACACGTATCAAGCTGCTATGCGCATTCCTCATTGGAGAGAGGCCATGGAGCAGGAGTATCAAGCGCTTCTTCGCAATCAGACATGGACTCTTGTTCCTCCACAATCACGGGTAAATGTCATTGATTCCAAATGGGTTTTCAAAGTGAAGAGGCATTCTGATGGGTCCATTGAGCGCTATAAGGCTCGTCTGGTTGCTCGTGGTTTTCGACAGCGTTTTGGACTTGACTATGAAGACACCTTCAGTCCAGTGGTCAAGCCTACTACCATCAGACTTCTTCTCTCTCTGGCTATTACTCGAGGTTGGTTTCTTCGTCAGCTTGATATTCAAAATGCTTTTCTTCATGGTGTCTTGGCGGAGGAGGTTTACATGCGCCAGCCTCCGGGTTTCTCTGATCCGGATCGCCCTGATCATCTCTGTCGTCTATCCAAGGCAATTTATGGTCTGAAGCAGGCTCCTCGTGCTTGGCATACTCGTCTTGCAATGGCTCTTCGTGCTCATGGTTTTGCATCATCAACTGCTGACTCCTCATTGTTTCTTCTTCAAAGGCCTGAGGTTACTATGTACTTGTTGGTCTATGTAGATGATATCATTTTGGTCAGCTCCTCTCAGTCAGCTGCTACTGCGCTTGTTCGCTCACTTGGTGCTGATTTTGCGGTCAAGGACCTTGGGAAGCTTCATTACTTTCTTGGTGTGGAGGTTACTTCTCGTGATGCTGGCCTTGTTATGACGCAGAAGAAGTACTCTCTGGATTTGTTGCAGCGAGCTGGGATGCTTAAGTGCAAACCGACGACTACACCCATGTCTACCACTGATAAGCTCAATGCTGTTGATGGTGTGCTTCTTTCTTCTTCTGATGCGACAGAGTACAGGAGTATTGTTGGTGGGCTCCAGTACTTGACGATCACGCGACCAGACATTTCCTATGCTGTTAACCGAGTCTGCCAGTATCTGCAGTCACCCCGTGACACTCATTGGTCTGCTGTTAAGCGGATTTTGCGCTATATTCGTTTCACGGTGGCTCATGGTTTGCATATTCGGCCGTCTGACTCTGGTTGTCTTTCAGCATATTCTGATGCAGACTGGGCTGGCAATCCGGATGACAGGCGATCCAACGGGGGTTATGCTGTCTTCTTTGGCTCTAACCTGATTGCCTGGAGTGCTCGGAAACAGGCTACTGTCTCGCGTAGCAGTACTGAGGCTGAGTATAAGGCTGTGGCCAATGCCACATCAGAGATCATCTGGGTACAGTCCTTGCTTCAGGAGTTAAGTATACCACAATCACAGCCTCCTGTTCTTTGGTGTGATAACATCGGTGCTACATACCTTTCTGCAAATCCGGTATTCCATGCCCGAACGAAACACATTGAAGTTGACTATCACTTTGTGCGTGAACGTGTCTCTCAGAAGCAACTACAGATCAAGTTTATTTCTTCCAAGGATCAACTTGCTGACATCTTCACCAAGCCATTGCCTTTGCCACAGTTTGAGATTTGCAGGCGCAATCTTACCCTTCTAGATTCATTAGAAAGTGGCTAAGATTGAGAGAGGGTGTTAGACTGTATTTACATGTGTATATTGTAACGTTGTATACCACCTCATTATATATATATGTGATAGGCCACCCCTAGAGGGTTGTGCCGGTTCCCCAAAGCCTATTGTCTTACAATCAGCCCTGCCTCGCCTGACCTCTGCGAACACGCCATGCACGTCTGGCCCATCTTACTGCATTTGTTCGGTAGCTTCGGTCGTGGTCCGTGTGATCCATCCGACCGAGCCACCATCGTCGATGCAGCCGTCGCAGCCGTGGCTATGGATATTCCACCCGTCTTACCCAGCAACGTATCATCCAGCAATAAGGTAACGAGGACCCAACAAAAATCCAACATGCACACACAGTTTGCCATGTTACTTTTCTTCAGCAAAAGAATTAAAGCCTTATTACTTCAGTTTCTTGAACAAACATGCTATCGTTGTTGTTGTTGTGTGTGGTGACTCCAGGAAGGAGTGGACACCTACATGATGAACGACTATGTGGGCATCAGTGGAGGACGGACGGTGAAAAGAATCTCTCTGACACTGACTTCCTAATTTCTTTTATTCATTACATTCCTAAGTTTAATGTTTTTCCTTTCCATTCCATGCATGTGTTTTTTGTGTGGGGTAAAGTAATTTCTAGAAGAATGGTTGATTTTACGCGTGTAGATATATGTACTGCTGAATTTAATTTGCAATGCATGAAATTGGTGTGTCAACTATGGGTGTGTTTTGATATGCGACATCTGGGACCTCGGAGTTCCACTCTTTATCTAAACATTTTTTGTTGCGGGTGAGTGTGTGGTTGAACACACATGAAGAATTTCTCACTGGGACGAAGGTGAGAATTATAAGACTCTTGCATTTTATTCTTTTGGAAAGGAGCTTGAACCCCCATTTGCATGTTATCACATTGTTAGAGCTTCTAAAATTTTGGACTCAATTGCCTTTATGTTTGTGCTCAAATGTTTATATAGTCAACATGTGATCTTTCTAAATAACATACATATGTACGAGAAGTATCATTCTCAATTGTCAACTCTCTCTTAACAATAATGCTTCTTTGATGTCACAACATGAGTGACCAGATTCCGGAAGTGAATTTCATCATAATGCATTTTTAAAATT
Organism: Triticum dicoccoides; assembly: GCF_002162155.2. Lineage (NCBI taxonomy): Eukaryota > Viridiplantae > Streptophyta > Magnoliopsida > Poales > Poaceae > Triticum > Triticum dicoccoides. The sequence continues at coordinate 337,624,947 of NC_041387.1, read as the reverse complement.
CTATTTATATTTTAGGTGGGTGATGGACTCGCATGTGATATTTTTTTCTCCCGTTGCAACGCACGGGCATGTTTGCTATGTTAACCAAAACAGTTACATTAAAAGCTCGGAAAATTTGATGCTATGTACTATAAATTACATCTATGCTATTCACTATTAATGGTAGGAAATTGTGTAGACAAACACATGCTACTCATTTGTAGCAACGTCTACTTTGCTCCGTAGCGAAGCACGAACGTTGTGACATTGTTGCCACTGTTGATGATGGCAAGGAGAAGGATAGGCGGTGAAATGGGTGAGATGTCATGTTGAAAAAGAGGATGTCGACCTGTGAGAGGCCTTTAACCATAATTGTTGGGATAGGGGTATATGCAATTATTTTTATTTTGTTGCAACGCACGGGCATTTTTGCTAGTAATAATAAAGCACAGATTGACTTTGTCGGGTTCACCGTCACAATATGCTTCCGCCCAGTCGTAATACGCTTTTATGATTCGTATAGACAAAATTGTAATATAAACAAGGTGGTACTAATTTGGGGATGTCCTATATACGTGCATATTGTTTTCGCATGTTGTTCAATATTGTTAGGGCGGCGCGGGCCGGCTCGGTCGCGTGGAGGTGCGGCTGCTCGGCGAGGCTTCGGCGGGGGCGCGGCTGGGAGCGGTGCGTTGGTGAGGCTTCATCGAGGGAGCGGCTGGCGCTAAGGGGCGGCGCCGGTGCTCCCGTACTTCGGGCCACGCACCTGGATCTGGGCCGGCGGGCGGTGACACCATGCATGCATGGATGGATCAAGTACGCCGGCGGTGACCTTGATGGCCAACAAATTAAAGACGAGATCTTGAACCCGGCAGCTAATGTATGTCATGGGATGGATCATGGAGCCACACCACACCAGCGCACCCATGGGTGCGCGCTGTACAGCACGGCGGTCGGCACTGTCGACCCAAGTTACGTACCTGCCGGCCGGCCGTACGTCGTGGCCTTTGAAGATTGAACCTGTCCGTGGCGGCGAGCATTGACCACGCACGTCAACGCCGACGCCCAACTCCGAGAACGCAACCGACGTCGATGTCCAAAGACATAAATATAGGAGCTTGAACCCGCTGGGTGATGCTCATGGGGGAACGACTACAGAACCACCGCGACAGACGCATCCATGGTTGCCGCGCCAGCCAGCCAGCACCGGCGACCCAAGTATGGTCGCAACGTCGTCGTGTCGAACCGCATAGCCGGCGAGCAAGGTGAATGTGAAGGGCCAGCTCCGTCCGAGAGCGCGAGGGGATGGAGCTGGCGGTCGTGGAGTGTTGATCCGGCCGGCCTGCCATGTATTGTATAACACTATAACCCTTGAAGAATCTAAGAAAATTAATGTCCAAGACTTGAGGAGGTGATTCACCGTTGGATTCCTTGTGTTGTTTGAAGAGAAGAGAAGAAAAGAAGAAACGAGACGAGATGCTTGGGTTGGGCATTGTGCAGGCGGACCGCACGATGGAGTGCACGGGCGTCATCGCGTGTCAAACAAGCTGCTGTGCTAGCTAGATCCGCACGTTCTCGCTCCGCAGTTGCCAAATACAGACGAGATCGACAGGATCCACTTTCGGGCGAGGTTTCTCTCTCTGTAAGTCGCTGTCGCGGCCCAAGGAAACTCCGACGAACGGAGTACATGTCGGCAGCCTGCGGGTCGGCGGATCGGGCTCCAGACACCTCCACCGTCACCTCCTCCTCCATGAACTACGCAGCCCAGACGCCCAAAGTGATCGCGTGCTGTGAGTGTGTGTTAGTGTGTGCTTCTCCCTTTGTACTATTGGTCATGGGGTGCTGCTGCTCCTCTCCCTCTCTCGGATCCGTAACTGCATTATTTCCAAATAAATGTGTGCTTCTGTTTATATTCTGTCCACAACATGTTTGATGTTATGCTTATGAGGAGTTGAACTTCATTTTTTTTTCAGGTTCTTCTTTGGTGTATCGGCCCCGGTGTAATTTGTTTTCAAAAGTGAGCTTGTTGTACAGTTCAATTCATCTAGAAAAATTAACTTATGGAGAGTTGTTCATGATGTTGCTTGCATTTTTTTGTCTAACAAACTGGATGCTTAAATTTTGGATATAAACATTGAGTAGGTGCTGAAATGTTTTGCTAATAATAGTTTTCAACTTGCTTTTAGCAGAACTGCAAAACTATAAAAATATATTAAAACTATTATAGCTCAATCAATTTGCATATTTTAATTATGTGCACTCAATGGACTTGGTGTCCAGGACATGGACTTAAGATCAAGTTGGTTTATGTGCTGATGTTCTTCGATAGAATAATTGTTCTTCTCCTTTAATATGATGCGCCATTGACTTATTTTTTTAGATGCTCACATACACACACAAACGACATCCAGTAAGCGCTTGGAATACCCGACATATTGAAAGCATAGAAGCAAAGATTTCCAATACGAGGCCACGATGCCCGACAGAGATGTAGCCAATATGCGCCCAATCCTTATTTCTTGATGTTGGAACAACAAGTAAGAGCATGTTCATGTTTACTTATTATGTTTTTTGAGAAATTTATGGGATTTACAAGCTGAAATTATTGACTGCTTCAAAAAATGTTTTAACCAAAACTGTTTGCATGATATTTCCCTGATTCTGCATTCATGGAATTGCTAAAAAAATGAACAAGTTCAGTGATAATTTTGTTCCTATTAATATTTCGTCCAAGGTGCCAGTTTGTTTCTTCACTTGATGATCTTCTAATGTTGAACTATCCATGTACTTATCTTTAAAGTTATGTTGTCTTTCTAATTCTCTATCTAATAATAAAGTACGGACTGCTTCTGCCTGTCTGCCGCACCCTTTTGCAAAAATATCGAACCGTTATTTTACATTTTTCAGAAAAACCTGGCCTTTTAGGTAATTCATTCGCGGATCATATTTAAGTGAAACAAATGCTTTTCTAAATTATCCGTATCTTTTAAACCGTAACTTCGATTTAAACATGTTATATATGAAATTTGATTACAAAAATATCTAGAATATGAATATGAGATTATTTTTACATGTTAAGTATTTTTATTTATTATTTTGGAAGAAATTTAAGTCAAACCAATGATTTTCTAAATCATCCGTATCTTTTAAACGGTAACTCAGATTTTAACATATTGTATATGAAATTTTATTTGAAAAATGTGCGGAATCTGAATATGATGTTAATTTTATCTGTTAAATATTTTTTAAATATTGTTTTGGAAGCAAACTTATAATCTATAGCACGATCCGTTTTTCTTTCGTGTCGGAGGCGATCCAGATTGCAAATAAACACCAACTATAACCATATAGGGGAAAAAACATCGATTACTACACATGCATACCTCTGAAAAACATCACTGAAAAAAACAACAGATTTTTCATCATGAGAGTGAGAAAAAGCGAGAGAGGGAGAGAGAGACGCCTTAGGATTAACCATATTCAAACATGTTTTAGTTTGTATGAACACTAAGGCCACCGCCGGCAAGAGTGAGAAGGAGAATAAGCGGCAACAAAAATATGATGCCTCGCTAAACTAAAGAAGATGGGCCTATTATGCTATGGTTGCTGGGTTAAGAGCGTGTGTTATATTTTTTTTTCTTCCGTTGCAACGCACGGGCTCTTTTGCTAGGAGAACAATTGTAATGTAGTATGCCATCCAGGAGCTCAATGTGTTAGGTTCTGTCCATGAGCTGCAAGAACTCGCTTAGTGCTTGAGGGCACCTGCTAGGCGACACTTGCCACCATCCGTCAACAATGGCTTGTTTCACCGTTCTCTCCCATGCTCTATTCTTAACTGCCGCGAATAAGTTTGGCAGGAGATCTTGGATTCGCTCTTTCCACGACCACCAATCTGTCCAAAACAGTGCCACCTCTCCATTTCCTAGCGTGCACTTGGTCGCCGCCTTGTAGACCTGCAGGCGTTGTGCACTACATCCGTGAATCTTTTGAGAATTTTTGAAGCATACATCCGTGAATCTTTTGAGAATTTTTGAAGCATCATTTCATACTGGACCCAACGCCCCTACAGGAATACGAGTGTTCCGCCAAACATCGAATGGTTTCACAATAATAAGAACAAGTACAAGAATTATATAGCTTTTTTTGCAGGTAAGAGAATAAAAGAACATATATAAAATCATAAGAATTTCACAAGCATCAGAATATGTGATAAAATAATATTACAAATTAACATTGTTAGTCAATGGTTGTGCGTCAAATATAAATCCGTTACTGTACACGGCAACCTTGTTCTGCATTGCCCAGCAATCTAAGGCTAAGAGATATTCTCTGCAGGGGCAAAAAATAGTGCAACATTAAAACATGATATCTCCCGTAAGGTTCCAATGCAAATTTAGCCTTGAAGCTAACCTCCCGAGTATCACAGAGGCGTAATAGTTCTAATTTATCCGATGGCCTCAAATTAATCAAGTTGACAAGCTGCAGAAAAGAAATAAGTACATGGCACCAAAGATATTATATTCTTCACCTAAGAATCTGCAGGAACAAGGCTTACCCAAAAACTGAACTTCTCAGGGTCCCGTGGTCCAGGAATGCTCTCAAGATCAAAGTGTCTTGCCCGGCCCACTGCATCCGGTAAAACAGGTGAAAGTAGAACACTATGGGCATCGGTTGAGCACCAAACAACAAACACAGCTTTCAAAGAGCAGAACATTCATATACTGTTTTGAGAGTGTGAGTACTGACAGTGGTGGACGCACCTAAGTCATGGGTCTATAAAAGCCCAGTCTTATTTGTCAAGACCCCAAAATAAAGTAGAATCCCGAAAGATTTAGAAATATTTGAAGTTAAAGAAAATAGACTATAAATATATGTATACATTGTCAGGATCCCGATGGATCTGACAAGGAGAGATCAGCAAGAACTCGGAATTCAACAAGATTCAGTAGAACAGGGATAAATTGCAGGTCAAAGAAGATAAAATGCTGGAATTTACAGAACTGAGATAAAGAAATAAATGCATGATAAAATTTGGGTTTTGATTTCTTAGCAAAACAATGATACAAGGATAGCCTTATAAAGAATCTGGCCGGTACAAGATAACATCCCATGAGAAATGATGATAATGCCCCTAGATAATAAATCCTTAATACACCGTTATCCTAATACCCTGACATATATGCATAAGGTACTACGGGTTCCAAAGCCTAGCTTCACGACCTATGCATACTCGGTCTTATGGTTTGCGTAGCATGCCTGAGAGTGAAATGCACCATATCCAGTTCCCATGGTGCTTGAACTTTTTTCAATAGAATCACTAAATTGAAAAGGATATTCATGCAATGTATTGAGAATATCATACCAGGCCTTATGGTTTCTCTGGTACGCCTAATGTACGTCCTAGCCAGTTCTGAAGCTTCATTGGCCCTTTCAATTAGCTGCAAAGAATTAGATCAAATATACAACTCAATACAATTGTTGAGGTAGAATTATCTGTTTACCATTGCATTGTGGTTAAACATGCTATTTATTTTCCATTGAAGTGGAGATGATGGCATGATGCACGCAGAACAATAACCACAAACACAGAGAAAAGAAACCACAAACAAGGCATTAATTTCTTAATGGAACAACCAATTGCCACACAATGTACAAAAAATAAAATTCAGATGCCAAACCACTTTCCACAGTAAAATACTGGAAAATTTTGCATGCATGAATTATACTGGAAAAAAGTAATGTACGCCACTTTCCACAGTACTTGTAGCTTTTTGCAGTATTATGTATTTGTCACAAAACCACTTACTAAGAGAAGTTATCAGCTCTTGTGTAAGTAGATATGTGTATAAAGTTTGAGATGTGCTGGCAAAGAAATATCTATTTTCATATAGTTGTTTTCCTTTTACTTCTTTTGGTTTTAGAAGATAGAATGGCATATTCCACCACATTTGAACTTCTTCAAGCACTTCTGGTAACAAAAGGAGATAAATTTGATAAGGTAATTAGTTTTTACATCTCTTCTCTCTTGTGATCCTTCTGGTAAAGAAACATCTTGGAACCATTCAATTTCAGCAACACGGTACCTACAATAAAAAACAACAAAAGTAAGAAATTGTTGAAAAGGGCTGGAACAAGACAACAGGTTCTTCCAGATAAATTATGCATCATATAAACATACTCCCTCTGTTTTTACTTACTTCGCATATTAGCTTTGTCTCGAGTCAAACTTCGTACACTTTGAACAAGTTTATACAAAAAATTATTGACATCCAGAATACCAAATCAATACCATTAGAATCATCATTCAATTCATACCATATATATTTGTTATTGTTGAAGTTTAGATTGTTTTCGATAAACTTGGTCAAACTTTATAAAGTTTGACTTAGATCAAAGCTAATATGCGGAGTAAATAAAAACTGAGGGAGTATATAGAGCATTCTGGACTCACCCATCTTCATCCCAGGATCGCAAGATACGAAACCGTCGTGAACCTTCCACCTATGAACAAAAGAATTATTTACCCTCTGATAATAGCTTCAATTTTAAAATTTAATTGTTTTTGACAAGTCAATAAGAAAAGAGGCCAAACCCTCAAACTGATCAATATTGAGAAAAGCTGCTGGATCGAACACCTACATCCACAAACCAGCTCCCACGCCGACCTCGCCACGTTCCGGCTGTCGAGGTGCACGCATGACCCCAGCCGGCATTCGTCGCGCCGCCATCCTCGACGTTGTCGAGCAGGTCCCTGCGCGCCTGAGTTCCGACGCACCGACCATCCGGATGCTGGCCTACCCCATCAACATCGCACTCTCCCGCGCCGCCATGATTAGGGATCCCCCACCCGCCGTGCTATAGGGTGTTGGCCCCGATGGAGACAGAGGCGCCGGCGGCGACCGTGACCCGGCTCATGGCCGTGGCCCAGGGCGCGCACACTACCGCGGCCACAAGCGCAGACGTACAGACGCACATCCCTCCAGTTGTGTCGATGGCATGGCGATGGACGACCTAGCATGGCGTGCTGGCGGCCGCAACGCTCGTGCAGACGGGGTGGCCATATCCGCATCCGCACTGCCCACCGCCAAGAGGCGCGCACAGGCAGATTCTTCGGACGCTTGGAATCCTTGGAACCAACCAGGAAATCACCGCGGCAAAGATGAAGGCCTAGGATGACGTGTTTGCCACACCGATACCGCTAACGGTCCTCACAGCAATTGCCGCATTGGTTGATCGAGAGATCCCAGCATGCATGGCGTCGCTAGTGACCACGTCGCGTGCGAGACTTAGGTCGCAGCTGATACTGTCTCCATGGATCACGGCCATAAAATAGCGATATGGAACGTGTGCGGTCTCAATGCACGGGCACGGCGCCATGCCATTCGAGCATTGCTAGACACCACAGGGACCTCGATTGTTTGCTTGCAAGAAACGAAAATGGCATTGATCAGTTCGTCGGTTATCCTCGACACGCTTGGTGCAGAATTCGATGACTACACGTATCTTCCAAGTCAGGGCACGCGGGGTGGCATACTTCTTGCGTGGAAGAGCAGGGACGTGACTGTCACGAACCCATTGTTCACCACTAACGCGCTCACTGCTAAGATCTCCACGGTTGCGGGCACGCCCTGGTGGCTAATTGTGGTCTACGGGCCACAAGACGACGCCGGTAAGATAACTTTCTTACAGGAGCTCCACGATGTCAGGGCTAACTGCCCCAGGCCTTGGATGTTATGTGGTGGTTTTAACCTCATCCTCCGCGACGAGGACAAGAACACGAACAACCTCAACCGGCGCATGATGGGCAAGTTTCGCCATCTAACTAACGATCTAGCGCTCCAGGAGATCTACCTCACCGGCCAGCGCTACACATGGTCAAACGAGCAGTCGCCGCCGGCGTTGGTGCATCTCGACCGCGTGCTATGCACCCCGGACTAAGACGATGCACACGGCGAGTGCCACCTCCGATAATTCGCGTCCGTCGTGTCGGATCACTCCCCACTTCTGCTGGACTGCTCGCCAATGCCCAAGGCCCACCCACGATTTCACTTCGAGGAATACTGGCTGCGCTTGGAGGGAGTCCACGACACTGTGACTGCAACCTAGGCATCCACTTACGACGCCGACCCTCGTCAAGTCTATACTAAGTGCAATCCCCGTGCATCAGTTGCTCGCATTCGCGCCCCCAAAGAAAATGCTCAAGCAACTTGAGAACTTGGTGGCCTCAATGTTCGCGGCCTAGAGCGCCCCGGACTTGCGCTACGGCTCCGCTAGTTGTGGTTCTCCAGAACGGATCCCGAACGAGCGGGGCAAGGACTCAACCTACAGTTTTCGGTGGAGGAACTAGCGCTTTTCTCGGCATCCACTACCAGGGCCATTGGGAATGGTCTACCGCCTTGTTCTGGGAGGATCGTTGGATCGCTGCGCAGTCAGTCTGCGAGCTCCTCCCCAAGCTATATGGCTGCATCCCCAAGCGATGATGCAAGACAAGAACGATGGCAGAGGGGCTCAATGGCAACATGATGCGGAGCATCCCAAGGTCATCCCCATGGACCTACCTTCGTCTCCCCAAGTGCCAAGTGGACCGATGACACGTGCACGTGCAAGAGACATCTCTCCTCTCGCAATTCCCTTTCGAAACACATGAGACATGGCTACTACCTCAAACGGAGACACTTTGCATACTCAGGTACCAAGGAGCTAGCAATGGACAAGCTAAAGAGCAAGGCCGAACGTAGGGAGAAGAGGTACGTGAATACGGAGAAGAAAACGAGCAAGTCATCAGCTACCCAAATGATCCGGACCAAGTCCCGGACGATCCGGACCTCGGCCCGAACGATCCGGCTACCGCGCACCAAGACTACCGCAGCCTCCTCGACGAAGCCGGACCAGCTCCCGAATCATCCGAACGGAGCCGGACATCCGGACCAGGACCCGGACGACCGGACCAGCCGTTGCCTCCACGACACACCGGACGATCCGGGCGGTCGCCGGATCATCCGGACCCTCGAAGCCTGGATCATCCGGACCACCATCCGGATCATCGACCTTGCCTGCATGCATGATTTGGACCGGAGCCCATGTAACTCCACCTACCCCTAGGCTATATATACTCCAACTCCGCCCATGTTCTCAACATTGAGATTGAGCCTTGCTCATCCACTTATCCCTACTCCTTTGGAGACCGAGACCTCCTAAAGGAGAAGATCCCCCAAGTGGATTCAAGACCCCTCTTGAGGGAAGATCCCCCTAGTGGATTCAAGAACTCTTTCCTCGCGGATTGGGATGAACTAGCTACCGTGTACCTTGTTGACTTTGGATCTTGTATCTCCCCTTTGTGTATGTGGATTAGCACATATGTGACTGGATCTCGTTGATTTGAGAGTTTTCCTCTCTTGTGTTCATCATGTTCTTCGGGAAATCCCCTCCATTTCGTGAAAGATCGACCATTAGGGTTCCACACTACATCATCTTGGTATATAAGCCATGGTTGATCACGAATTTGGAGCCCTTACCCCCACTTTCTAGCCTAATTTTGTGTGTTTTTGTCCAATTTCAAAAAAAAAAACACACAAAAAATAGCCATACCAAAAATTTTGTGATCTGTTGGTTTGATGATGTTTTGTTGAATTTGATCTGTGGATTCGTTGTGTTGCAAGTGGACCTACCTATTCCCCACCTCCCCACCACGAAATCCACCTAAAATCCTCACAATTTTTTCTTTCTCTCCACCATTTTCTTGTTAATCCTAAGCCCTAGCCCTAGCAAGTTGACCTGCCTGGATCATCCGAACCAGCCCGGATCAGCCGGATCTTCCGGCTTCCACTGACAGAACTGAATTTTTTGACAGAAATTTCAGCCACCGCCCACACTTCCGCATTACCACCTCTTCCACATACCACCACCGCTTTCCGCAACCACCATCTCTTATCCGCTACCACCTCCGATTTTGACACGTTTGTTTTGAGAATCTGAGTTGCAGTTTCCGTTTCCTAACGTGTTTCGGCTACTTAGGGACAGTTCGACACCGACATCACCGCTGCTCATCTTCGCCACAGATTCGTCATCAACAACAACCACTTTACCTTAGTGCCACCATCAACCGTGAGCAAGGACGGTAACCTCAACGACATCTTCGGATACTCTCCCTTGTCATTGCATTGTTAACCCCGAGCCCATTTTTGCGTCACTTTCCTATCGAGACTAGCCGTTTGAGTATTGTCGGGCAACGTTCCTTCCATTGCATGCATATATCATCGTATCATCTCTTGTGTTATGAATTGTTCCCGCATATACATCATTGCTACCTTGGTTCGAAAATTTCGCACAAGTGGCCAAAGGAAACTACCAAAAGAGAGAAAACTTTTAAGCAAAGAGAAAACAAAGAGCTTGTAAGCAATAGCCATAGCATCGCCACATTGCATATCAAATTGTCATATTCGATCATCTTGAATCATCGTGAGAGAATCACCAGGAGCCATACATACATAGCATACTTGCGATAGAAAGTAGATACGTTTTGTCTCTTATAGGTTGTGCACAAGTTTCGTATCCGCCTATTGAGCAATCGTGCGTCTCTCTAGAGTTGTGCAACAAGAGCATTTTCCGTGGATTCCACATTTTGAGCTCGTTCCTTGGTTGCACGACCCCATTTATCTATCTGTGTGTGTTTCCGTGTGCCACATATTGCTTTGGTCTACTTGAATCACTTGCGAATTTGTGAATCTCTTTCAACATTATTGAATTTTGCCAACAATTGCATAAATTTTGTGCCACCGTCCTCACCTAGCTACTCCAAAAGCTTTACTTGTGTAGGTGTGAGAATTGAGATCCGGTACCAATTGTGCTACTTCCATAATACTACATTGGGTGATCTTTGATCCATCTTCCACATTGGATAAGATACATTTGGTCTAGTTCTTTGATTTCTTCCACTCACATATTTGCTTGAGATGATGGATAGGTCAAGTACTTCTACCAACCCACTCTTCATCGAGTAAGAAGAGGAGCCCAACAACTACATCACCAAGAATCAACTATTCGGCGTACATAGAGCTTTGCACCAAGCGAATGAAACATTGGGCGACCACATCGACCAACTCACCACCGACTTGCGACAATCCAAGCAACGCACAAGGGACTACCTTGACGACAAGCTATCATCGCAAATGGACGAGTTTCGTGCTTTGATGGTCAACCGTTCTTCCACAACTTCGTCATCAAGACGGCGCCATTCAAGTCGACACTTTTCGGATTCTTTCTCGGATGCAAGTCTTCCACGAGCTCGTCCGCATCATCGCCAAGACCATGAAGAACATCAAGCTCCACAAAACCCATTTCATGGCAACGGTTTACAAGACCGCCTTCGAGAACGTGAACGACATCGTCGTCAAGCAAATGATCCCATGGATCAAGAGCAAGCTCCAATACGCCAAGATGACCAAGTAAACCAGGATGGCGATGCACTTCGACAAGAGTAACAACGCCGTGACGAACAAGCCCTCGAAGCCCACCGTGCTCTAAATGAAGCAACCCAAGCCGTCCGCGCACGCAAAACCGGGAACAAGAAGAGGCTATCCGACGAGAGCAACAAGAAGCCGCACGCCTCGAGGAGCGCCAAGAAATGAGGAACCATGCAAGAATCCCATGCCCTCAACGTCAAGCTACTCAAGCGGAGCATGAGGAAAAAGCGGTCGAATACCCTCAACCAAGGCAAGAGCGCCTTCACAATCGACCCCCATGCATTGAAGACCAACGCTACGGCAAGCTCAAGTTCACCATACCTAAGTTCTCTAGAAGCAATGATTCCGAAGACTACCTTTGATGGGCATTGAAGGTCGACAAGATATTTCGTTTACACGACTATGAAGAAGAAAAGAAGATTGCCATGGCATCTCTTGAGTTCCAAGACTATGTCCTTATTTGGTGGGAGCAAGTCATTGAGCGACAAGAAGCAAAAGTTGACCCACCAATCACATCATGGAATCAAATGAAGGATGTCATGTGAGCGCACTTTGTACCCACGTACTATAGCCGTGACTTATTCAAGAAGTTTTTCAACTCCTCAAGCAAGGCACCAAGTCCATTGAAGAGTATTACAAGGAAATGGAAATCGCCATGATCCGAGCCAATGTCACGAAAGATGAGGAGCAAACTATGGCACACTTCTTGAATGGACTCAATCACCCTATCAAGATTGTGGATTTCCAACCATACTCGAACCTCCTTCAGCTAGTGCACCAAGCTACCAAGGCGGAGCGACAAGTGCAAGACGACTACAAGTACGCCAAGTACTCTTCCAAGACCTATGGTTCATACACTCAAGCTTCAGCGACTACAACGCCTTCTACCTTGACGAAAGCTTCACCAAGCAACGGCGACAAGTCAAGTTATAAGAAAACTTCGACATCTTCAAGCCGTCCTCCTACTACAAGCAACCTCAAACCGAGAGTTTCATCATCACCTACTCCAACGGATGAGACCGTCAAGACGAATTCCATCAAATGCTTCACATGTCAAGACTGAGGCCACAAGACATTTGAGTGCCCCACGCAGCGCACCACGATCGCCAACGACGACGGCACCTATGACTCCATGAGTGAGGAAGAAATGGAAGCACTTGAGCACGTGGCCATGCACCGACGAGTGAATGAAGAGGAAGACGATCAAGCCTTTTGTGACAATGATTCGAGCCCCGCTGTTGTCTCCAAAGTCTTGACACTTCAACACCAACAAGACGAAGACCAACGTTGCCATATCTTCCACACCAAAGCAGGCATCAATGGACGTTTCATGAAGGTCATCATCGACGGAGGAAGTTGCCACAGTTTGGCAAGTGAAGAGCTATGTACCAAGCTACAATTGGTCAAGATGAAGCATCCTCGTCCCTACAAGGTCCAATGGCTTAGCGACTCCGACACCATTCAAGTGGAGCACACTGTTCAGGTCTCCTTCACGATTCGAGCATACGAAGACATGTTGGAGTTTGATGTGGTTCCCATGTTCGTTTGCCACCTACTACTTGGCTGACCTTGGCAATTCGACCGTGGCGTCATCCACAACGGACGAACCAATCACTATAAGCTTCAAGATGAAAGGAAAGGAGTACGTGCTACGACCCATGTCGCCAAGTCAAGTGATCACCGACAAGCAAGCATCCACCCATCATGGAGAGAATAGTGAGAGTGAGCCACCAAAAAGAGAGTGAGCGCCACAAGCCAAAATCGAGTGCCTCCATGATGAGCGACAGGAAAAACTTAGTGCTTTTAGCCACCAAAAGAGATATGAGAGTTGTGTGTGAGCGCCCATCGAGTGTTCTTCACTATGTCCTAGTGTGCAAAGATGAAGCGGCAAGAACTAACACCTCTCACCATCTACCTCTAGTGTTGTCCAATCTATTGCAGGAGTTCAAGGACGTGTTTCCTGATGAGCTACCTCCCGGATTACCTCCACTTCGTGACATCGAACACCGCATCGACCTCATCCCCGGCGCGCCCCTACCGAACAAGGCACCATACCGCGTCAACCCCAAAGAAATACAAAAACAAGTACAACACCTCATTGACAATGGGCATGTTCGTGAGAGCTTAAGTCCTTGTGCCGCTCCGGTTATTCTTGTGCCTAAGAGGGATGGTGGTTTTCACATGTGTTTCAATTGCCGTCCAACAAATGCTATCACCATTCGCTATAGGCATCCCATTCCACACCTTAACAATATGCTAGATGAGCTTAGCGGAGCCACCATTTTCTCAAAAATTGATCTTAAAAGTGGCTATTACCAAATTCGCATTCAAGAGGGTGATGAATGGAAAACCACTTTCAAAACCAAGTTCGGCTCGTATGAGTTCATGCCTATGGGCTTATCCGAAGCACCTAGCACTTTCATGTGTGTTATGCATTATGTACTTCGCAAATACATTGGCATATTTGTTGTGGTCTACTTTGATGGTATACTTGTGTTTAGTGAATCTCTAGAAGATCGTGTCACCTATCTTAGGGCCATTTTGCAAACTCTTGGAAACGAACGACTTTATGCTAATATGGAGAAATGCACATTTGGTGTTGACAAGCTTGTTTTCTTGGGTTTTGTTGTGTCTTCTAAGGGTGTTCATGTTGATGAAGCTAAAATTGATGCTATTAAAACTTGGCCACAACTAACCAACTTGCAACAAGTGTGCAGCTTCCTTGGCCTAGCCGGTTTCTCTCGTAGATTCGTTAAGGACATTAGCACTATTGCATCACCATTACATGCTTTGAGCAAGAAGAATGCACCCTTTGTTTGGGACACTCTCAAGCTACCGCATTTGAGGAGCTTAAGAACTTGCTTACACATGCTCCATTACTTGCTTTACCTAATTTTGATAAAACTTTTAAAGTGCATTGCGACACTAGAGGTAATGGCATGGGTGGCGTGTTGATGCAAGAAAAGCGACCCACTGCTTACTTTAGTGAAAAACTTTCCGGAGCGCAACTTAACTACCCCATATATGACAGAGTTGTATGCTTTGGTGAGTCTTGCATGTTTGGGAGCATTATCTTCGTCCTCGTGAATTTGTCATCCATACGGATCAAGAGACGTTTAAATACCTTAAAGGTCAAACAAAATTGAATAAGCGACATGCCAAATGGAGTGAGTTCATCCGAGTCATTTCCTTATGTTATCAAGTATATCAAGGGTAAGGAAAATGTTGTGGTGGACGCTCTTTCCCGCAAATGCATGCTTGTAACTCAACTTGAATTGAATGTCATAGGATTTGAGCACATCAAAGACTTGTATGCACATGATGCTTCATTTGCCATTCCTTTTGCAAAATGTCTAACGCATCACACTTGGAAGCGATATTATATCAAGGACGATTATCTTATGAGAGCTAACAAACTCTATATCCCCAAGTCTTCTCTTCGTTTGTTGCTTTTGCAAGAGGCTCACGGCGGAGGGACTTATGGGATACTTTGGACGTGACAAGACATTCGCTTCGCTCTCCAAGAACTACTTTTGGCCCAATATGTTTCGCGACGTCTCCCGCTACACCAACCGATGCTCTACATGTCGCAAAACTAAGTCTAAAGCTCAATCTCATGGTCTCTATATGTCACTCCCTATTCCTACCACCCATGGGAAGATATTAGTATGGACTTTGTGCTTGGTTTGCCTAGAACTCAAAATGGAAAAGATTCGGTATTTATTATTGTGGACCGTTTCTCTAAAATGGCCACTTTATTCCATGCAACAAGATAGACAATGCTTCACATGTTGCAAATCTCTTTTGTAGGGAAATCTTGCGTCTACATGGAGTGCCCAAGACCATAGTTTTTAAGGCGGTAAGGCGACCTAAGGCGCTGGGGGGGCGCCTTATCGCCTAGGCGACGCCTAAGCGCCTAAGGCGGACGCCTAAGCACCTAAGGCGGGCATATTTGTAAGGCGCTGGGGGGGCGCCTTATCGCCTAAGCGTCGCCTAAGCGTCCAAGGCGGGACGCCTTAAAAACAATGCCCAAGACTATTGTTTCGAACCGCAACGCCAAGTTCCTTAGCTACTTTTGGAAGACCCTATGTGCCAAGCTCGAAATCAAGCTACTCTTCTCTTCGGCATACCATCCATAAACCGACGGCCAAAAGGAGGTCACCAACCGGACGCTATCTACACTTCTTCGAGTCTTGATAAAGAAAAACGTCAAGAAGTGGGAGGAATGCTTGCCCATCGCCGAGTACGCCTACAATTGAGCAAGACACTCTACTACTGGCAAGTCCCCCTTCGAGGTCGTTTATGGATTTAATCCATTGTCCCCATTGGACATTCTACCGCTAACTCTACAAGAGCGCATCAACATGGACGCGAGTGCACGCGGAAGCTATGTCAAGAAGGTGCATGAAGATACAAGGCAAACGATTGAGCGCCAAGTACATGACTCGTGACAAAGCTCAACATCAACAAACAACCCATGATAGTCAACATTGGAGATCTTGTGTGGCTACACCTCCGCAAGGACCGCTTCCCCAATGAACGCAAGTCCAAGCTACTACCTCGAGCCGACGGACCCTTCAAGGTGCTAGCACAATACAACAACAACGCCTACAAGATCGACATCCCACGTGACAAGTACAACATGAGTGACATCTTCAACGGCACGGACCTATCTCCCTTCCATGGTGATGAGGATTTCGATCCGAGGTCGGATCTTTCCCAAGGGTAGGGGGGGAGAGATGATGCGGACCATCCTAAGGTTATCCCCATGGCCATGGACCTACCTTTGTCTCTCCAAGTGCCAAGTGGACCGATGACACGTGCACGTGCAAGAGCTCTCGAGACCGAGGTGACATCTCTCCTCTCGCAATTCCCTTTCGAAACACATGAGACATGGCTACTACCTCAAACAAAGACACTTTGCATACTCGGGCACCAAGCAACTAGCAATGGACAAGCTAAAGAGCAAGGCCGAACGAAAGGAGACGAGGAACATGAAGACGGAGAAGAAAACAAGCAAGTCAACAGCTACCGGGATGATCCGGACCAAGTCCCGGACGATCCGGACCCCGGCCCGGACAATCTGGCTACCGCGCACCAAGACTACTGCAACCTCCTCGACGAAGTCGGATCGGCTGAACCAGCTCCTGGATCATCCGGACGGAGCAGGACATCCGGACCAGGACCCGGACGACCGGACCAGCCGCTGCCTCCACGACACATCCGGATGATCCAGACGATCACCCGGATCATCCGGACCTTGCCTGCGTGCATGACTTGGGCCGAAGCCCATGTAACTCCACCTACCCCTAGACTATATATACTCCAACTCTGCCCACGTTTTAGGGTTAGCATTGTGATAGCTCAACAATGAGATTGAGCCTTGCTCATCCACTTATCCCTACTCCTTTGGAGACCGAGACCTCCTAAAGGAGAAGATCCCCCAAGTGGATTCAAGACCCCTCTTAGGGAATCCCCCTAGTGGATTCAAGAACTCTTTCCTCACGGATTGGGATGAACTTGCTACCGTGTATCCTCCCTTGTTGACTTTGGATCTTGTATCTCCCCTTTGTGTATGTGGATTTAGCACATGTGTGATTGGATCTCCTTGATTTGAGTGTTCTCCTCTCTTGTGTTCATCGTGTTCTTCGGGAAATCCCCTCCATTTCGTGAAAGATCGGCCATTAGGGTTCCACCCTACATCACAACACCTGGCCCGTCACATCCACGGCACCCTTGCATCCACAAGATCGGGCAGTACCTGCAATTATGGCAGATCATGCAGAGCATCAAGCTCTCCGACGCCCCTGATAGGCTGATATGGAAGTGGTTCGCGAGTGGCACCTACTCGGTGCAGTCATGCTATACAACAACGTTCCACAGATTGATGACCTGCTACTCTTGGAAGCTAGTTTGGAAGAGCTGCGTGCCACGGCCACGAGTCAAGTTCTTCCACGGGTTAGCCAACCAGGACCGCTGTTGTACTGCTGAACTGCTGGCTCGCCACGGCCTGCAACACCACCCGCGCTGCTTACTTTGTGACCAAGCACCGGAAACGCTTCTCCACCTGCTGCTAGATTGCCCCCTCGCCCGGCAGACCTGGCACGAGGTCCTGGCCTGGCTGCGCATCTCTGCCCCAACACCCAACCAGGAGCCTACTCTTATGGACAGGTGGCTGCACGCAAGGGGAACACACCGCCGATCCTTCACAAGGCTCTGAAATCCGTCGCGCTGCTTGTGCCTTGGATGATCTGTAAGCATAGAAATAGTTGCTTCTTTGACAACGAAAGACCCTCCCTTCATACGCTAGTCGATAGGTTCAAGGACGAGGCTCGCTCTTGGACACAAGCCGGGGCGATTGGCCTTAGGATAGTGTTACCACAAACCTAGGATGTGCAGTGATCTTGATGTAATCCACGCGTCCTTGGACACTTGTAACTGAACTCCTACCCTTTTCAATGCAAAGAAATGCAAAAGTCCTTTGCTTTTTCTCGAGAAAAGAGTGTTGCGCGATCTGGAGAATACCAAGACTGCAATTGTTCGTCTTGAAGGCAAATGAGAGGCTCATCCGTTGGATCTGGCACTTGAACTGCATGAAGTGAAGACCATTTGTGCTTAATAGTTCTATGCTCGAAGCACTTGGGTTCTTCACGCACAAAAACAGATGCACAACCACAGTAGCATACGGAGTAGGAAATAACCATTCTGCCAATTCATTCCACGCCCTTGGTTGGCGGTCCTGTGGCCGCCACACATATCCATAATCACATTAGATGCAGTCGTGAGTTATGCCATGGAACATGGCAGCGTTGTTCACAGCAATCTGCACTCAAATAGGGGCGCCATTGTTGTTGCTCAATGTAGGATGGACGCATGCGCTCGTCGTGGTCAAGGCCTCCTGTCGAATAGGTGGTGCTTCTCGGGGCAGCAATGTCGATGGTGTCGACGACATCATAGTGGTACGCCTCACTGGTCACTGGGGAAACCAACCGAGGAAAGGCATCGTTGGTAATGAGAAGAGGCATCACCCAATCGCTCTTATGGGTGAGGGATTATGCCGAGCACTTGGTTGGCGGAGGTGCAGTAAGGTTGCTGGAGACAAAGAGGACGATGTTGTAGTCCAACTCGCTCGTTGTTGGAGGAAAGGTGTTGAAGTAGGGCAATGGTGAGTCATCCAGTTCCTGCACGCTGGCCCTGGGGTCGACATCGGTTGTGGTCGCCACGGGAGGGACGACCTTGGCGGTAGAGGATGCACCGGTGCCGATTGAGGGTGTCGCATGAGCAGTTGTGGGTTGCTCGATCTCCCGAAGGATGAGATCGACCCCGAGCTCAGAGTGGACGGTGGTGGCGGTGTCGTGTACCTCGTCGACGCTGGCGACAACGTCAATCTGGGTCGAGCACTCCGTCGTACAAGTGAAGGGCGCTATCTCGATGCAGATTGGGGATGCGTCGTGGGCGACCGCAGGGACCTCTCGGGCATGGGTGGTGGCGGAGAAGGCGTCAGGAACAACCACAGGGATGGTGGTGCCGATGGAGAGACCGCCATCGGAGGCCACGACGGCCGAGCGCGTCAGTGGCGGAGGGGGAGCTCCTGGAGTGAGCAAGGTCGCCCGCAGCTCAAACTGCTTGTCCCAGGCGTCGTAGCGTGCTTTTGTCTCCGCACAAAGCTTGTCCAGGTAAGCTTTTACTTCCAGATGCATGGTGGTGGATAGAATTGTGTGCTAGAAAAAAAATTGGGCAGAAATTTGTGTGAATTTGGGGACAAATTGGAGATGAATCGGAAGGCTGGAGGGAGGCTCTGATACCACGATGTTAGGATCCCAACTCACAATTCACTAATCTCACACAACTACAGAGGAATTCAGTTCGGATACATGTCTTGAAGAAAAAGAAAGGAGAACAGGGGAGGGAGCCGGAGGTAGAAGATAGAGTCGTCGTGCCGAATCGCCAGGTCCAAGACCGGATAATCTCCTGCTACTCGTCGTGCTGGTATTTGTACTTGGCCCTGTTCAGCAGGGTGCACATCTTCAGGTCCGACCCATGTACAAGTGGCTTGGTGGACTTGCTGCCTTGGCTGCCATGGCAGCACCTTAGTTGCCGCCGGTTTGGCTGCCACGGCAGCAGTATTGGCTGGCACTATTTGTATTTTGGTGGTTCTTTCTAGGTAGTCAATGTGTGTAATATAAACCTTGAAAAGAAAGGCGTGCACACAAATGGTTGGTAATCTTGCAAACAGAGCATGAATTTACCTCTAGATAAAAACGTCCATCTGGAAGGGGCTCGCACCTACACATTTATGAAGACAGGTGAGACCGCAAGTGTTGGCAGAATTTTGACAAAAAATGAAGAAAACTGGACTCACTCAAGAATTTCCACCTCACAACCACAGTCAGCTACAGTTCCCGTCGCAGAATCAATAGCAACCTGGATTATAGAATCAGTCAATGAATGAACTCTTTAGGCAAGCAGAATATCTCAGATTTGAAACTGACCATTCCCATCCGATGACTCCCTTCCATTATTCTCCTTACCTGTTTCAAATGGGGAAAAACAAGGTTGTGAATATATTGATAAAACACATCCTAGCAGTGTTTAAAACATAGCAAATAAGCTAAGTTACAACTCAATGGAGGTTGTGGAATCACAGGAATGATTGTGTGTTTAATAGGGCGGCCTGATGTAGCCACCTTATAGCTTCTGCTTTTTTGGTCGAGGTCGTTAATAGTCAGTGGCGTGCTTGTAATTTACTCATTAAGTGGTGTGTGGGTGGGGTTGGGGGTTGTATTTTGACTTTTGACTTTTGACTTTTTAGTGCAATGATACGGCAGCTCTCCTGCGTATTCGAGAAAACATCTCCATGCAAATGGATGGATAGCAATATGGTCAACTATGTAAACAAAGAAGAAATACCCATCTGGAATTTTGTACAGATTTGATACCAGAAGGTGACGGATAGAAAGATCTTTTTTATTTCTGTTTTATTTACATTAAGAGTTTACAATAAGGATTTAGGGAAAATATAATGTTCTGATTATTCAACCTACTATTTTGTACAGCAAGCTTTCTGGGAAAATATGATAAATCTTACTTAGCTACACCTGCAAGCTACATATCAACTTGCAACCATGCAGTAAGATATGTTGATTAAATCAGAAGGTGCATAGCTGTAAACAAATGCATCTTACAAACAAAAAAACAAAATTGCAATAGTTGTACCATCAGCCTGTAGCGAGGTTCAAATATGTTCAGTGCCATCTTTTGGCATGGTAATACGACATCCATAACAAAGAGAGGCATCAAATCAATGCCTGCATATGTCATATTTTCATGTTCTGACCTCCTCTCAGCATATTCTTCAGGGAAATTTTTCTGAATTATGTTGCTCAATGTTACGCTGAGGCATTGAAACATGACTGACATCAGAGAAATCAAGGGAAAAATGAATGCCTAAAGGGAAACGAAACTTCGGTTCAAATGAATAAATCTAATTTTGTAAGACAACAAAAAGTACCTTATAGGATAAGTTCTTGGACCAATAAAAAGAACTGTCCGACACATGGGGCACTTATTGCCTATTGAAAGTAGCACATGATGTGAAGCTCAAACTAACAAAAGCAGCTAATCAAGTACATTAATATTTGCTGAGCTCACCGTGATCCATTGACTGATGTAAACAAGAGCGACAGAACGTGTGCCCACATGGTGTGGTAACTGGTTCAAACAATAGTTTAAAACACAATGTGCACTCAAAATCATCAGTCCTATCTAGCCTTGGGCATCTTGCTCCGGCTGCAGCATTTGTATTTCTATCCAGATCACTGAGGCAGGTTTGCAGGATATGGCTATACATGTAGCAAACGAGTATTACAAAATGTGCAAGAGGATCAGTATCAAATATCTGCTACCTATTCAGTGAATATGAATATCACCATGGATCAACAATCGTACCTGAGGGGATCAACTTGAAGACCAGCCAGAAGGGACTCACGTGCTTCCTGATATCGCTCCAGCTGCATATGCAAGGAAACACGATCCAATGGTTACCCCAACAGATGATAATAAGGGAGGACTGATAAAAGTTGTTGAATTTATGTCTTAAGGACTCTCAGATCAGCTATTGTCCTCTTAAAGGTAGCCTGTCCATAATAAAGTGATAAAGCAACATGACATTACAGAAGCATATTTCTGGTAAGAATACTGAACTTCTTTCTGCTTGGACAAAATTAGAACTTATATATTGTAAGTCATGACAATATGAAAAATAACTGTATTACAAAGCATATAATTACAATGCAGATCTGTAGAACAAAATATCATGGAAACAGATATGTAGGAGATAATTGCACGAATGGTGCGAGAATAGTGTGCTCTGTCTTCTCTGCTTTTGCAAATTCCCACCAGTACATTGTAATTTGGCAGACTGCGGCACGTACAATGTTCTTCCAAATTTTGGTGCGTAATTACCACCTTATATTTTTGGATCAGGTGGACAGATCTTAAACTCAACTCATGTGAAAGAAAATGAAAATAAAGTGCAGGAATAAATAATTTTGAAGTACTGGTGGTGGTGGGAGTCTGCAAGAGCGCAAAACTAGAGGTATAATCAATGGAACAGTTTAAATGAGTAAAGATACAGTGTGAGGCTAAATAACCAAAACGTCAACCAAGTCAACCAAAGTTCTCCTGCAAATCCCAATAAATTATCCTAGATGGTGAAAAGTTACGGCTAAATTGAATTATACTATCCAGGCATAAGCATTGGTGTTGTCCCCATGAAATAATGCTGAAGCTAAGATATATAAAAAGAACAAAAGTAAAGTTTCAGGGTGTTACCAGAATAAGTGCGTATGCCTTGAGAAGATATGGCCTAGGAGAATTACCGTGGGTAGTTACTACCTTCTCTGCATCCTTCAGTGCTAACTGCAGCAAAATTTACTTACAAAATAATAAGAATTAATGATCCATACATTCACTTAATTTTCACATCTGAATTTCACATCGGTGAGAAAGACCTTTTTAGCTACTCATACCTCTGCATGTGTTGTAGGATCAAGGCCATTCAATGGCTGGTACTCTGAGTCGGCTGCTGATCTCTCCCTCAGAACTTGACTTATCCTGCCATAAAAGCAGCCACGAAAGGGCCATGAATACAGACCAAGTATTTCAATATGGATTTCTGAGCAGTAGCATAACTGCTTACCTATATTGCATAAGAATGACATTAATATAACATTGTGAAGGAACTTACAAACAGAAAGCAGAACTTCGATTGCTAAGGATAATCGGATCTCCTGATCTCAAATTGTGAGCTTTAGAATAAAATGAAATAGCCTGAAACAGAACCATATCAAGCATCATAAACAATGAAGTCAACAGATAGAGTAATCAAGTTTGTGCAAGTGAATGGGGAACGGTGGTGGGGATTGGCCGAGGATCGGTAAGTCTGATACCAAGTTGTCACGGTCCTAGGCCGATGAACATGAAAGGGTTGGGGGTACAGCTCCAAGGAGGGAAGCTTGGCCGGCCATGGTGCCAGGGATGACAGGGAGGGAAGGTGGGGGATGGAGATTAGATCTTTACTAGTTTATTCTCATTTGTTCCATAATCCTTATGGGGTACATGGTGTCCCCTTTATAGGGAAGATTCGACTTGAAGCCTAAGAATAGAATCTCAACTTTCCTAACAAACCATGTCTCTGTCTTCCTAACTGAACCATATCTTTCGTAACTAAATAGATAAAAAAGGGTAGCCCGGTGCATGTAGCTCCCGCTTGCGCAGGGTCAGGGAAAGGGTCCGACCATTTTGGGTCTATTGTACGCAGCCTTTCCCTACATTTCTGTAAGAGGCTGTTTCCAGGACTTGAACCCGTGACCTCATGGTCACAAGGCAGCAGCTTTACAACTGCGCCAAGGCTCCCCTTCTTTTGTAACTAAATAGATATCCTTACTAATTACCTATAATGGAATAAGGGATGAGATACGCACGTTTCACAATGAATATCTCAGAAAAGTAAAAGATATAAATGACAAGAAAAATGACTGCCAGCGCTAAGATAAATAAAACTAGATGTCATTTTAACATTTGAGTCAGGTAAGGAGGTAATATTATTCGAATATTGAGAACTAAGCGCTAGCTCAGTGGCTAGAGCCCACGGTGGTGGTTTCACCCACCCGTGTTTGAGTCCGCGCAAAGCGGATTCCGCTGGGGTGTTATCCAGAGGTATTTCTGCACAGTGGTCTCATATCCTATCTAACTAACGGACAGTTAGCAAGGGATTCTTCCCCCTTTAGCCAATGTTTTAATATTGTTCGAATATTTATGCAGTGAAGCAACAATAGTCGAAACCTTTACTGGGTTTTGTCCATAGTTACAGAAAGTTATCATAGTCGAATGAGGCAGTGCCCTACCGGCTCCATGACAACAAGAATGTCCAAAATAGAAGGACTAGAACATGTAAAACCGCAAACATCTAATGTCCCAAAGAGACAAGCCTCATTAGTTACTAAATCAACCATTCCTGTAATTAAGAAAAATCTGACATTATCAGCAAGCATCATAAACTGATGTGAGCCATTGGGAATGGCTCGACGGCCCTGTTTTGGGAGGATTGCTGGATTAATGGGCAGCCGGTCCGCGAGCTCGCACCCCTGCTCTACCAGTGCATCCCCAAACGGCGACCTAAAGCGAGAACGGTGGCGGAAGGGCTCGCCGGGTCCTCGGTCTTCACGAGATCGGCCAATACCTACTGCTTTGGCAGATTGTGCACCGCACGATCCTCTCGAACGAGCCAGACCGGCTGCTCTGGAAGTGGACGGCCAACGGCATCTACTCGGCGCAGTCATGTTATGCGGCCACTTTCCAGGGATCTACGCGGTGCCCCTCCTGGAAGTTGGTTTGGAAAAGCTGGGCGCCGCCACAGGTAAAATTCTTCAACTGGTTGGCCAACCAAGATCGCTGCTGGATGGCAGAAAGGCTTGCGCGGCTCGGACTGCAGCATCACCCCAGATGTCTCTTTGCGACCAGGCCACGGAAACAATACAACACCTGCTCCTGGCCTGCCCCTTTGCTCGACAAACTTGGCATACAATCCTGGACTGGTTGCGCATGCGGATCCAGGCACCAGATCAGGAACCCACTGTCATGGAATGGTGGCTGCGGGCGAAGGAGCATATGCCGCCGACGCATTGAAAGGCCCTCGATTCCATCGCCTTGCTCATTCCCTGGATGATATGGAAGCACAGGAATGCATGTGTCTACGACAATGCGACGCCCTCCATCGATTCGCTAGTTGATAGGATCAAAGGCGAGGCCCGATGTTGGGCAAAGGCAGGAGCCCAGGGGCTTAGGGTTGTTCTGCCAACATCCTGGGATGTCCATTGATCGGGCTCATGACATTGTAAAACTCACCTCCTAGGAGGATTGTTCTCTCATCTATCTTTCCAACGAAATGAAACGCGAGCGTTTTCTCGAAAAATTGACTAACTAACATGAACACAGTATTTCCTTTACGGTGCTGCTACAAAAGATATTTCAGCATGCCGCACTAAATTTTCTGTTCGCATCACACCATTCACCAATTCAGGCACTCGTGCATCAACATACAAAACTAAGCCGCCCGTAGCCCTGTTACATCTTATACATGCACGTGCCCTAGTCAGTCCCAATCCAGTTCCCACCCTCTCCCGATAACTGAAGCTGCTGCCGTCAAACCATCGGACACCGTCGGGTGCAATCGGGCTACACAGGACGAAGAGAGTGGGCAAGTTAGTGGATTACCTCGTCGAAGCGGCGCTCCCGGAAGGCGCGGGCGCCACACTGTGCGAGGTCGAACACCTCGCGGTGCTTGACCAGTGGCATCTCCATCTTGTCATCGCTCTCCAACTGCGCGGCACCACGAGAAGGGAAATCCAGTTCAAATTCAATCAAGTAAAAAGGAAAACCTTCTCCCTTCAAGGGAAGCGAATCAGACGCACCGATGGGAAATCCTCGACTACGAGCGCGGCGGAAAAGGAGGCGCTCGGCGTTACCATTTGGGAATCGCGGTGGGAGTAGGGATTGTATTTGGGGAACGGGGGTTTGGCGAGCAAGGGGATTGGAGTTTGGACTTTGGGAAGGTGGTGGTGATGGGGGAGGATGCTGCGTTCGTGCGCCGATGCCCAGTGGTTTTTGCGCGGCCACGGCCACGGCCACGAAGACAGAAGTGGATCCTCTAACATCCTCAAGGATGTCATGAAACTACAATGAAATACGTGTGTAAAGGGACGTCAGGATTACTGCAGTAACATTATGTGAATTTACTGTAGCATGTACAAAAAATAAATCAAAAAATAATTTTATTTCATCATAATTTTGTTTGTATATAATTTTTGTAAATGTATGCAGTAGATTTATAATTTACAAATTAATTATAATCATTTTAGTCTTAACCATATAGATATGAATGAGGCATGTCACAGTTACTGTAGCTTACGTGACATCCCTTGAGGATGTTAGAGGAACCGGTTCCCATGAAGACATGTTTATTGTTTCCTAAGGCCTTGTTCGGCACTGGTGTTTTTACACCTCCAACGGGCTAGGGATTAGAGAGGATTTGGTGTTGGGGTGGGGATCACCAAATCCCCTCAATTTCCCAATAATCCCCACCTCTATAATTCCCTATGTTTGGTACAAGACTAGTGGTTGGCAGAGTAGCAACAACATTCTGAAGCAATAATAGATGCGAACCAGCAGCAGCATAACAGATGGTGCAAAATAAAAATCCAATCTTTTCAACTTAGACAACATCATAGTAAGAAAAACTTGCTAAAACCCATACACAATCCATCACAACTAGCATCTTGCTATCAAATGAACAATAATGAAGAATATGGATATTATAAAATAGTGCAGATATATTGGAAATTGCACACTTCATAAACAGAGTAGTAGGTCCTTAAATAATTTCATCACAACTAGCTTCTCGGGGTGGCAGCTCTTTCCTTTGCTACTATCTGGTTCTTGAAGGTGGGAGCCAAGACTCAAAATAACTCTCCAAGAAAGCAATGATCTTGAGCCCACATGAAAAAAAAGGCAAAAATACTACTACAAGTTTTATGGACCATAGGAACTTCGGTGTATATGCGAAGACCGGCACATATGCATAATGTAGAGGTGGACAGTACAATTAGCAACCAGAAACATTTAGGTGGTTATAATGGTATGTGGTAGCACAAAAACAATAAGGACACTATAGTGATATATGCGGTACTTGTCAGTCATCTTCAAGAACCAGATAGTTTCAGAGACCAGTTGACCATACAAAAATTAAAAATATGTTTCCACAACTAAAAGGCATGATTATTCATCACATATGAGAAGGTAAACTCGAGTGCTTGTGATGTACAGTAGCATATTTGATTATTATTTCTCCTACACGGGACTAGTACAAAATTTCCACGGAAGTGGCAAAGATAATACATAGTGATAAGGAAACATGAACATAACACTGAAGTTCAATATGTTGTCGATTTGCTGAAAGAAATAGCATGTTCCAGCACATATTACATATAAAAGAGAGAATTCAAAGATCAAAAATAGATTTCATAAGTTCCAACACATAAAAAATATCAGAAAGTCATCTAGAAACAAACAATTATCTAAGATATTACATATGGATGACTAGATACAAGTTTATAATCATCAAAAAATATATGTCATATGGATGCATATTACATATTACATATTTAATTTCTCTGGATGTGAAAGAAACAATTATCTGAGATATATTCCAGAGAAGTTTCTGAGAAAAAGGGGCAGAAGCATTATTTAGTTATACTTTGCAGTGCTTCAAGTTGCAACGAGATATCAAAAAAGGTCAGTGTCGGCTTCTATCATGCATCTTTTGTCGTCCCAGCCGACACCGCTTTGCTTTCGAGCTTCTTTTAGCATCTTGTATTCCCTTTTGAGCTCCTTCTCCTTGTCTTGAATTTGATTGTCTTGAATTTGAAGCTTCGAGAACTTCGCATGTTTGTGTTTGGCATGGAATTTTATCACCATCAAGTTCCAAGTTTCCTTGCTCCATCAATTTTGTCCTTGGTGGTAAGGAGTATCGTGCTCCTGAAGTATCTCCACCAATCCTTTTTCAAGTCCTAAACTCCATTGTGCTCTTTGTTTCATAACTACACAAGCCAATTAAAGTAGATAACTGGCAATCGTGTGCCAGATTGCAAAAACCACCACACCCCCTAGTGCCGCACGAAACCCATCCCTTCTCCCGATTTTCTGGGCCATCCCGACCCCCC
>NC_041387.1:337579742-337596879 GCF_002162155.2 Triticum dicoccoides | reverse complement strand
CTTCTCCTGATTTTTTGGCCCACCGGATCCTCCCGCTGGGGGCGGGCCCGTCCCAATTCTGCACACACACGCTTGCAGTTTGAAAAAAGCGAAAAATGCAATGGGAGGGGAATCGAACCCTCATCCTCCAACAATTAATTTAGCAGCAACAACTGCCTGGGCCACGCAATGTTATTGATTTCTTTCAACTTGCACACTACTTGTACATTCCTGAGATGAGATTGAATGAAACCGAAAATTCAAACCGTCGGGCTCACTTGTCCGGGATTTGGAACTTTTTTCTGGACGTTTTACACTGGTTCAGATGGTTTACAACTCGGGCGTCCCCTGCCTTCCTTTTTTAGATGCAAATCACCACAGTGTTTGTACTTAAGTTATCTGATATGAGGTTCGTATATTACCATACTATTTACATAGTAGTTGTCGAGTATGTATTTCAACAATTTTTTCCCTCTTGTGGTCGTATGTGGTATGCATGTTATCGTGGTATTTCCACATAAGTTACAGGGGTTATGTTTTTTCAATAACTTTTTCTCCTCTTGGTTCTGTTGTAGAGGAGGTGTTGGGGCAGCTGAGGGTGCGCGGTGAAGGGGCCGACTGTCGGTGTCAAAACCAGCGGATCTCGGGTAGGGGTTCCCGAACTGTGCATCTAGGCGGATGGTAACAGGAGACAAGGGACACGATATTTTTACCCAGGTCCGGGCCCTCTCGATGGAGGTAAAATCCTACTCCTACTTGATTAATATTGATGATATGGGTAGTACAAGAGTAGATCTACCACGAGATCAGAGAGGCTAAACCCTAGAAGCTAGCCTATGGTATGATTGTTGTTCGTCCTACGGACTAAAACCTTCTGGTTTATATAGGCACCGAAGAGGGTTAGGGTTACACAGAGTCGGTTACAATGGTAGGAGATCTACATATCCGTATCGCCAAGCTTGCCTTCCACGCTAAGGAAAGTCCCATCCGGACACGGGACGAAGTCTTCAATCTTGTATCTTCATAGTCTAGGAGTCCGGCCAAAGGTGATAGTGCGGCTATCCAGACACCCCCTAATCCAGGACTCCCTCAGTAGCCCCTGAACCAGGCTTCAATGACGACGAGTCCGGCGTGCATATTGTCTTCGGCATTGCAAGGCGGGTTCCTCCTCCGAATACTTCATAGAAGATTTTGAACACAAGGATAGTGTCCGGCTCTACAAAATAAGTTCCACATACCACCGTAGAGAGAATAATATTTACACAATTTCAATCTGCTGACGTATTCCGTGGCGTGACATCACACCACGACCAAGCCTTTATTCGAATCGTTTTACTATCCCACCTCAGCGCGTTTAGCGAGGCAGTTTTCTTGGCACGTCTTGTCACAGCAGAGATCGTGTCCCCTTATTCCGGGATTCTCATCAACACGGGCGTGGGTAACCCAATCGTGCCCGTTGGCACGTCTCCTCTATCGAAGGCGAGTCCCGAACGGTCACGGAGAAGGCTCTTGGTATTCCACCTCTTTATAAAGAGACCAAGGCTCCAGTCCTTTCTTTCAATCTCAATCGAATCCACCCCCCGCCTCGAGTTCCAACACCTAAAGCTCCAGATTCGGGCCTTCGGACCTTCGATGATGTTCGGCTCCGACCTGCAAGGCCGGTGGATGCCTTCCTCCGTTACGGAAGAAGACGTGCTAAAGCTAAGAGATGCCAGGTATCTAACCGGCGAAATTTCGCATAGGCTACCTGCCCAAGGGCAGGTTATTCCCACTCCCAAGCCTGGTGAAAGCGTGGTGTTCGCGTCTCACTTTCTTCGGGGGCTAGGCTTCCCGACGGACCCCTTCGTGAGGAGGCTCATGTTTTATTATGGGTTGGAATTTCATGACTTGGATCCGGAGTCCATCCTCCACATCTCATCGTTCATTGTCGTATGCGAAGCCTTCCTCCGCATTACCCCTCACTTCGGATTGTGGTTCAAGACCTTCAAAGTGGAGCCGAAGATGATCAAGGGGCAGCAGGCAGAGTGTAGAGGGGCTGTTGTAAGCAAGAATGCTGATGCTCCATGGCCCGAGGGCGCTTTTCAAGAGGAGCTCAGCATATGGCAACAAGAGTGGTTTTATATCACAGCTCCCAGGGGCACCAAATGGGTGGCGCCACCTGCCTTTCGCTCGGGTCCTCCACCGCGACTGGCGTCATGGGTCAATAAAGGACTTAACTGGGGGCCGTCCAAGGACGTGCCCTTGTTGCAGGGCCGCATTCAAGACCTCCTAGAGAGAGAGAGATCACTCTGGTCGTAGTGGCGCAGGTCATGTTGATTCGTCGCACCCTGCCCTGCAAACGTCGCCCCCTCCGCCTATGGGAATTTAACCCGGAGGGACCATGAGCTCTCCAACATTTCATGGGCGTGACGCACGTGGAGATGTACAAGCTTTTCTTCGGATCACGAGCGATGTGTCCGGACTTGACCGAGGACGCAAGTATGAGCTGCCATCGCCCGGATACTCAAGTAAGTAGCCCTGTCTCCGGACACGCTATCCCATATTTATCACGAACTTGCCCTCTAAAAGAGTTGTTCCTTGAATAGGAGTGGATAGCGAAAGCAAAGTTAATCAGGTGTCTGGCCCCCCTCCTTGAGACCACGTCGGATCCCGTGTTAACCAGGATGCTGGAGGTTGCGCCTTTGGAAGAAGGTGAAGGGGGGAACAAGGAAGCTACCGCCTCCATGAAGGAGGCTGTCAGGAAAGGAGGGATCGAGAATCCCTCCATCCAAGGGAAGAAGAGGACAACCTCTGAAGACCCGGAGACCATGGTCTCAAAGCGGGGGAAGAAATCTTCGTCAGAGGGTCCTGCGCCGAGAGATGCCTCGGCCGCATTATGCCCCCAAGGGGATCAGCCCTCCACCGAGCCGTAAGTAAAAAGGGGAGTTTTGTTTAAAATAAAGGATATCCCTGCCCTATTTCTGATGAAGATAACCGAAATTTTACCTTGTAGTTCGGATCTCAGCCCTTCTCAGCAGAGCTCATCTTCGGGGGATCTTCGTCCGGAGATGATAGAGAGCAAAACGCTTCCCCCTGCCGTACCGTCTTGCGAGACGGGCGACCCTGAGGTGTCGTCGCGGAGGGCTTCTCCGAGTCCGATGGGGCCGGAAGGCAGTCGTATGTCCCCTCAAAGCCCTCCGCGTCCGGCCTTCGAAAAAGGCCATCGGACGAGTCCGGCACCACCTGGTGTACGGTCGGAGGAGCTGAAGGATCTTCTCGGGCGAGCGTCTATCTCAGAAGATCATCGTGCGTTAATGGGTATGGTGATTGAAAGGATTTCATCCGCTGAGAGCGGATTGCACGAAGCCGTCAGAAGTTTACTGACAGGTTTTGAGGTACGCAAAATGATGTACCTTCTGACAGTTTCGCATATAAAATGCGCCCTGTGTAGATAGTAGCCCCTGAGGCTCGATGTGTTGTCAAAAATGACAGCGCGCCGAGGATCATAATCCCAGGTATAATGTGTCGCCCTTCCTATGTAGGTGGCGAAGGGTCCGGTGGCTAGCCGGACTGATGAATGTGCCGAACTAAAGCGGCAACTTGACGTGGCGGATGCCGACATCGCGCTTGTCAATAGGCGACTTGACGAGTCACAAGGTATGCAATTTCTCCGCGGACACCTGGTAAGGGAGCTTGATGCCCGTGCCTTACAACATGTATGCTTGATGCAGATGGTGTCGCTGCCATGGAGAACCTTCGGGCGGAGCTCGCCTGAGCCAAGGAGCAGGACAAAAAGAGTGATGCGGCTGCCTTAAAGGCGGCCGAAGAGCTAAAAGCCGAACAGGCTGCTCACTGCCGAAGCAAGAAGGAAATGGCCGAGATGGCCGTGAAGTTGAAGACAGCTGCCGACCGCTGCAAGCTCCTTGAAAAAGAAGATCGAGCGGTGCAAGAGGAACTGAAGAAGGCCACTACCGAGGCCAAGGATGCTCGCTCTGCGATGAGAGCTATGAAGGAGGAGCTGCGTCAGGCCGGAGATATCGCGGCTGGAAATCCCTTTCTACTGCGGAGGAAATTCGTGGATCCTAAATATGCTCAGTTGGACCGGCTGTGGAGTGTGGAGGATGCTTATCTGGACTTGGCGGCAAGTGCCGCGGACGCGGCCGAACACTTCTAAGATCAAAAGGATCATGAAATGGAAAAGGTTTTTTGGTTGCAGTTCCATAATCTAGAGCGCCCACTTCCATTAACCGATCACTTGGCCGAATGGGCGGAGCTGAATAGGTTATCCGGACTTGCCATGAAGGATGTCGTGAGTCTTTTGTGGCCGAACAGGCCCGAGCCGAAGAGTTATTTTGGCTTGGTGCAACAGTTCCTTGGTGCGGTGCCGCATATCAATGCAATCAGGAGGTTAACATGCATAGAGGGTGCGCGGATGGCTCTTGCCCGTGTCAAGACATTCTGGGCGGAGATGAAGGCCAGCGATGTTGCATCCCAAGATTCGGACGGAAGCCGAGTACCTGTCGAGCACTATTTTCAAGGAGTTCTGCAGGGCACTCGTTTAATAGAGACGCAGTGCTCGAAGGATATTATGTTCGAATAACATGTATTATTGTGAAACAATGTATCGATGGAATATAAAAGCTTTTTATACTTGTGCCTTTCAAGAATTAAAATACCTCATGTGCGGCCGCTAATGTATATGTATATATAACCTGAAAGATGGCAGTCTTCGGCTTCAGACCCCTCGCATATAATGCGGGGGTGTTTGCAAAAGGCGCATTTTCACACTTGATCTAACGTCTTGGTCCTATAAAGGAGGTGGTAGCGCAGCGAACTAGGCAACCGGACTATAATGCTTTATCACTTTCACTTAGCCATAGGAGTTTGACAGTGGGACTACTATATAGCCCCTAGGGGCACCGTGCTCACCCGAATTCGGGGCGCGTATGTGCCTGACCGGGAAACGGCCCTTCGTCAATGCGGAGGATCCTATAGATTCCGGCTAGTCATCGAGTGGTTGACCAGCCTCACGCTATATCATAACAGTCAGTTTTCGGCTTTCTCTACTGAGGTGCTCGCCTGGCCGAACCGGGGCACAATCGCAGTAGTTCTCCTGGTGCCGCCTTAGCCGATAGAGCGGAACGTAAGGCAGCAAAACACAGGAGCCGGGCAAACCCAACATTTAACCAAAGACATGATTCGGAGCTGATGCATATAAGGCCTAACTCGGGACGCCGAACACTCCATAAGGTATTCGGTCTTTATGAAAATGGGCCAAACAACGCCCTTGGTAATAAGCCCCTGGTGTCCAGGTACGCGCGAAATTCTGACGTGGCCCATGCCAAAACGCCAGCCTCCTCCTCGGTTATAGCAAGAAACCAGGGGATGTGTATCAACAAGAGACAGTAAAAAAGGTTTCCGCAGGGTCTTAATCTGAAAAGAATCCTTGTCATGGGTGCCTACTGCACGTCTGCGCCTGTGTCTCCGTTGTGCCGTATCCTGGACGGGTGTAGCACGTTGTTCATCTGTAAAAGAGAGGAACTTAGTTGAAAAAGATCGTGCGGAAATGTATGTTATATTAAATAAACAAAGTACAATTCAAAGAATGAATAAAATTGAGCTTTATTGTCTCTTGTTATGCATGCGCGGAGCCCCTTGTATAGGGGTATGTGGCTAGTAAGCCCTTGTATGTTTACGCCGGACTCGTGTAGCCGTGTGCGGGGTCTGAACGACCTATTTAGGTGCTTTGATTGGTGAAGCCGACTTAGTGTGTGGTTGTCAAGGCAGTCACACCGTCTTCCGCGCTCGAGGAACACTCGGTATTTCCCTTTAAGGAGATGATGCCTCGCGGACCGGGCATTTTAAGTGTAAGGGATGCATAATGCGGTATTGCGTCAAAGCGGGTGAAAGCTTCGCGTCCCAGTAGTGCTTGGTAGCTACTTGTAAATGGGGCGAGGTCGGCGGAAGTTGTCAGGTGAGCCGAACACAACTTCTAGCAATAGAGAGCCCGTACAATGGGCATATGGGCCTGGCATTACCCCTTGAAAGGAAGTGTTGCTATGGCGAATTTTGGTTGGGTCTATCCCCATTTTGCGGATTGTGTCCTGGTATAGCAGGTTTAGATCACTGCCGCCGTCCATTAGGACGTGTGTAAATTGGAGTCTGTCAATTATCGGATCTAATATCAAGGCAGTCCATCCTGCATTCTGGATACTTCTAGAGCAATCATGATGGTCGAAGGTGATTGGTTTTAACAACCAGTGGCAGGACTCCTCTGGGATAGGCCGTATGGCGCGTACCTCTATGGGCATCGCTCTATTTTTCCCTTTCGTCACGTGGAGTGAGTTTACTGTTTTCACTTCTTGTGGGAAATTCTTTTGTTTTCTGGTGCTCTGCTTGTGGGGTTCGTCATCGTCCTCGCTTGGTGTGTCAAGCCCCTTGTGTTCGGCGTTGAGTTTGCCGGACTGCTTGAAGACCCAACAATCTCTGTGGGTGTGGTTTGCAGGCTTCCCGGGAGTACTGTGGATTTGGCATATCTTGTCCAAGATTTTGTTTAAGTTAGATAGCTCATCCCTGTTATCCTTAAGGGGCAGTTTTTTATGATTCCGCCGAGAGCTTTTGAATCCGGCGTTGACTGCCGTGCTCTTCGGGCCGTTTCCCTTGCTCCGGCGCTGGTCCTTGTTGCGTCGCGGTTTCCCGTTTCCGTCCCTCACTTCGGATGTACTTGGGTCACTGGTACTGCATCTTGCCAGCCAGCTGTCTTCTCCCACGCAAAAGCGGGTCATGAGGCTTGTTAATGCGACCATTGTTCTTGGCTTTTCTTGGCCGAGGTGTATGGCGAGCCATTTGTCTCGGACGTTGTGTTTGAAAGCTGCTAAGGCTTCGGCGTCCGGACAGTCGACTATTTGGTTCTTTTTAGTGAGGAATCTGTTCCAGAATTTTTGGGCTGACTCTCCGGGCTGTTGAGTTATGTGACTTAAATCGTCTGCATCCGGAGGTCGGACATAGGTCCCTTGAAAATTTGCCCGAAAAGCGTCCTCGAGCTCTTCCCAACTTCCAATGGTGTTTTCGGGGAGGCTTTTGAGCCAATGCTGGGCTGGCCCTTTGAGCTTGAGGGGTAAGTATTTTGTGGCGTGGAGGTCATCTCCTCTAGCCATGTGTATGTGGAGGATGTAATCCTCAATCCAGACTCCAGGGTCTGATGTTCCATTGTATGCCTCTATGTTTACGGGCTTGAATCCCGCTGGAAATTCATAATCCAGAACCTCATCGGTGAAACATAGGGGGTGTGCGGCACCCCTATATTTAGGCGTACCGTAATATTCGGATACTTGATGTGTTGCATTGCTTACTAGAGCTTGCTTTCTGGGCCCGTAGATAGATCTAACTAGGCCATCTTTTTGATGCGAATCCGTGTGCGGATCGCGTGCCGGCTTGTGTGCGACGCCGTTTGACGCTCTATGTTTGCCATGGGGTCGTCTATCCGACCGGGTGGTCTCCCTGTTCTTTGATTGCAGGGGCTCTACGGCCTCCTCATCAAATTCGGGCAGTAGTTTTCGCTTCGGGTAGCTCTTTGTTCGGCGACTATCGCCGTATTTGTCTGCGATGTTGAGTACTTTGCTCCATCTGATTCTGAGTGCATCTTCCGCTGTTTTGAGCTTCTGCTTCTGCTTTTTCAGGCTACGCGCAGTGGCGACGAGCCTTTTGTGGAGGTTCTTCTGCTCCAGCATTTTGTTCGGTGTGAGATCGTCCGGACTGTTATCTTCGTCGGGGACGGATTGTTTATCCAAGTTGTCCTGTTCGGACGGTTGCGCGATGGCATGTTCGTCGTCCACCGGTTCACCCTGCTCTATGGCTGGGTCTGTATGGCTTCTGTTTTTGTCGAGGCGGGATTTTGAGCGGCGCTTACGTCGCCATTTTGACTGCTTTTCGAGGGAATGATCCCTCGTGGCGTCCCGTTGTTCCTCGTCGTCACTTCCTTTAGGTGTGTCCACCATGTATACATCGTGAGATGAGGTGGCTGTCCAGTGCCTTATAGGTGCTGGTTCATGCTTGTCTCCTACATCGTCGTCCATACCGTCGATGTCTTCAGAGTCGAAATCGAGCACGTCGTTTAAACTTTCGACAGTGGCTACGAAGTGGGTGGTGGGTGGGCTTTGAATTTCTTCATCGTCCACATCCCAACCTTGCTAACCATAGTCCGGCCAGGGCTCTCCTGATAAAGAGAGAGACTTCAGTAAATTCAGGATGTCGCCAAAGGGCGAATGCTGAAAGATGTCCGCGGTGGTGAACTCCATGATCGGCGCCCAATCGGATTTGATTGGCAGGAGCGCAGAAGGTTCGGAGTCCGGAGAGGAGTCCGACACCTTGGAGTCACAAGCTTCGCAAGGGACAGGGTTGGTGTTCGGCTCAATTGCCGTAGAGATAGCAGCCCCCGAGGCGGTGTCCATCCACCCGTCCTCGATCGGCGCAGTCGGCTCCGAGCTAAGGGTCGGAGCGGACACTTGTGCGGCCTCCAGGGCACTGTCCGGCGGCAGAGCTAGATCATGCCCATCGTGACAGTGTGGCGCGCTTGGCTGTGGCTCGAACCCATCGAAGATCAAGTCTCCGCGGACGTCAGCCGTATAGTTCGAACTTCCAAATCTGACCTGATGGCCAGGGGCGTAGCTTTCGATCTGCTCCAGATGGCCATGCGAATCGGCCCACAGTGCAAAGCCACCGAATACGAAGATCTGTCCGGGGAGAAAGGTATCACCCTGGACCGCGTTGTTGTTGATGATCGGAGGAGCCATCGGGCCTAAAGATGACAACACAGAGGAACTCTCAATGAAAGCACCAATGTCAGTGTCAAAACCGGCGGATCTCGGGTAGGGGGTCCCGAACTGTGCGTCTAGGCGGATGGTAATAGGAGACAAGGGACACGATGTTTTTACCCAGGTTCGGGCCCTCTCGATGGAGGTAAAACCTTACTCTTGCTTGATTAATATTGATGATATGGGTAGTACAAGAGTAGATCTACCACGAGATCAGAGAGGCTAAACCCTAGAAGCTAGCCTATGGTATGATTGTTGTTCGTCCTACGGACTAAAACCCTCCGGTTTATATAGGCACCGAAGAGGGTTAGGGTTACATAGAGTCGGTTACAATGGTAGGAGATCTACATATCCGTATCGCCAAGCTTGCCTTCCACGCCAAGGAAAGTCCCATCCGGACACGGGACGAAGTCTTCAATCTTGTATCTTCATAGTCTAGGAGTCCGGTCAAAGGTGATAGTTCGGCTATCCGGACACCCCCTAATCCAGGACTCCCTCACCGACCCTCACGAGCCACTAGGGCCCAGAGCCTCAGGGGGCTCTGGGGGTCCAGGTGGTTCCTTGAGGACCATCTCCATCTCTACTAGGATCGCATGGTGCCTGGCCTCCTGAGCCGCCAGGATGCTCCGCACGTGATGCTGGTAGGTGGCAGCCGCGTTCGGCTGGCCGAAAGGCATGCAAACATAGCTATGCGGCGGACCCTCGCATCGTCCCACGTGTGAAGGCTAGAAGCGCTGCTGAGATGCGGCTCGGTTGAGCCCTGGGACATCGATGTAGACGCGCAGCCCACCATCCTCGCCTGGATGGGGAGCCACGCCAGGTGAGCGGCGGTCGCCACGCACGACCCTCGCTTCCTGAAGCTCCTGAGTGGTCTTGGCAATGAACTCCTGAACGTTGGGCTTTCCACGCCCTGTGTCTTCCTAAGGGAAACGTGCCGCGAAGCACGCCTCCAGGTGGTGCCCGAGCGCCTCCCTCGTGATGTTGGCAAGGTCCAAGGCCCTCGAGAAGAGAGCCCCCGAGCCCTGCCCGAGGAGGGCGCCGGGCGCGCCTTCCTATGCGATGGAAGGAGGCGCCCCAAGCACAGGCGCTGATCCTGACGCGGCACCACCCGAGGTGCCGATTTCCTGAGGCCCTGTGCGGAGCGGTTGCTTCTTCTTCTTGGGGATGGCCTCAGGAGGGTTCTCGCCCTTGCTGTACGGGTTCTCAATTGCTGCGGCTTGGAAGGCACGCTCGAGGGAGCACACTACATCTCTCTCTTTGCAGGGGACCGTGATGATTCCGCTGCTTCCTGGCATCTTGAGGATGTTGTAGCCGTGGTGGGTCACTGCCATGAACTTAGCCAGGGCTAGATACCCGAGGATGGCATTGTACGGCAGGCGGATGTGGGTGATGTCGAAGTCGATGAGCTCGGTGTAGTAGTTATTGTTGGAAATATGCCCTAGAGGCAATAATAAAAGCATTATTATTATATTTCCTTGTTCATGATAATTGTCTTTATTCATGCTATAATTGTGTTATCCGGAAATCGTAATACATGTGTGAATAACAGACACCAACATGTCCCTAGTGAGCCTCTAGTTGACTAGCTCGTTGATCAACAGATAGTCATGGTTTCCTGACTATGGACACTGGATGTCATTGATAACGAGATCACATCATTGGGATAATGATGTGATGGACAAGACCCAATCCTAAACATAGCACAAGATCGTATAGTTCGTTTGCTAGAGTTTTCTAATGTCAAGTATCTATTCCTTTGACCATGAGATCGTGTGACTCCCGGATACCGTAGGAGTGCTTTGGGTATGCCAAACGTCACAACGTAACTGGGTGACTATAAAGGTAGACTACGGGTATCTCCGAAAGTGTCTGTTGGGTGACATGGATCAAGACTGGGATTTGTCACTCCGTATGACGGAGAGGTATCACTGGGCCCACTCGGTAATGCATCATCATAATGAGCTCAGAGTGACCAAGTGTCTGGTCACGGGATCATGCATTACGGTACGAGTAAAGTGACTTGCCGGTAACGAGATTGAACGAGGTATTGGGATACCGACGATCGAATCTCGGGCAAGTAACATATCGATAGACAAAGGGAATAGCGTACGGGATTGATTAAATCCTCGACATCGTGGTTCATCCGATGAGATCACCGTGGAGCATGTGGGAGCCAACATGGGTATCCAGATCCCGCTGTTGGTTATTGACCGGAGAGTCGTCTCGGTCATGTCTGCTTGTCTCCCGAACCCGTAAGGTCTACACACTTAAGGTTCGGTGACGCTAGGGTTATGAAGATATGTATATGCAGAAACCCGAATGTTGTTCGGAGTCCCGGATGAGATCCCGGACGTCACGAGGAGTTCCGGAATGGTCCGGAGGTAAAGAACTATATATAGGAAGTGCTATTTCGGGCATCGGGACAAGTTTCGGGGTTATCGGTATTGTACCGGGACCACCGGAAGGGTCCCGGGGGTCCATCGAGTGGGGCCACCTGTCCCGGGGGGCCACATGGGCTGTAGGGGGTGCGCCTTGGCCTAGATGGGCCAAGGGCACCAGCCCCTATAGGCCCATGCGCCTAGGGTTTCCCCCTAGGAGGAGTCCTAGTGGTGGAAGGCACCCCTAGGTGCCTTGGGGGGGAGGGAAACCTCCCCTTGGCCGCCGGCCATAGGAGATTGGATCTCCTAGGCTGCGCACCCCCCCCTTGGCACCCCTATATATAGTGGGGGAGAGGAGGGACTTCACACACCAGCCCCTGGCGCCTCCATCTCCCCCCGTTACGTCTCTCCCTCGTAGTCTCGGCGAAGCCCTGCTGCTGTGACGCCCTGCATCCACCACCACGCCGTCGTGCTGCTGGATCTTCATCAACCTCTCCTCCCCCCTTGCTGGATCAAGAAGGAGGAGACGTCTCCCGTCCCGTACGTGTGTTGAACGCGGAGGTGCCGTCCGTTC
The DNA here is from genome assembly GCF_002162155.2 of Triticum dicoccoides. Lineage (NCBI taxonomy): Eukaryota > Viridiplantae > Streptophyta > Magnoliopsida > Poales > Poaceae > Triticum > Triticum dicoccoides. The sequence continues at coordinate 337,585,156 of NC_041387.1, read as the reverse complement.
GGCGCTGGTCATCGGTGATTTGGATCACGTCGAGTACGACTACATCATCACCGTTCTTTTGAACGCTTCCGCTCGCAATCTACAAAGGTATGTAGATGCATCTAATCACTCGTTGCTAGATGAACTCCTAGATGATCTTGGTGAAACGAGTAGGAAAATTTTTGTTTTCTGCAACGTTCCCCAACAGTGGCATCATGAGCTAGGTCTATGCGTAGTTCTTCTTGCGCGAGTAGAACACAATTTGTTGTGGGCGTAGATTTGTCAACTTTCTTGCCGTTACTAGTCCTTTCTTGCTTCAGCGGTATTGTGGGATGAAGCGGCCCGGACCAACCTTACACGTACGCTTACGTGAGACCGGTTCCACCGACTAACATGCAGTAGTTGCATAAGGTGGCTGGCGGGTGTCTGTCTCTCCTACTTTAGTTGGAGCGGAATCGATGAACAGGGTCCTTATGAAGGGTAAATAGAAGTTGACAAATCACGTTGTGGCTTTAACGTAGGTAAGAAAACGTTCTTGCTAGAACCCTAATTCAGCCACGTAAAACTTGCAACAACAATTAGAGGACGTCTAACTTGTTTTTGCAGCAAGTGGTTTGTGATATGATATGGCCAAAGTTGTGATGAATGATGAATGATCTATATGTGATGTATGAGATGTTCATGCTATTGTAATAGGAATCACGACTTGCATGTCGATGAGTATGACAACCGGCAGGAGCCATAGGAGTTGTCTTTATTCTTTTATATGACCTGCGTGTCATCAAGAAACGCCATGTAATTACTTTACTTTATTGCTAAACACGTTAGCCATAGTAGTAGAAGTAATAGTTGGCGAGCAACTTCATGGAGACACGATGATGGAGATCATGATGATGGAGATCATGGTGTCAAGCCGGTGACAAGATGATCATGGAGCCCCAAGATGGAGATCAAAGGAGCTATGTGATATTGGCCATATCATGTCACGTTTATTATTTGATTGCATGTGATGTTTATCATGTTTTTCATCTTGTTTACTTAGAACGACGGTAGTAAATAAGATGATCCCTCACAATAAATTCAAGAAGGGTTCCCCCTAACTGTGCACCGTTGCGACAGTTCGCTGTTTCAAAACACCACGTGATGATCGGGTGTTTTATTCAGACGTTCACATACAACGGGTGTAAGACAGATTTACACATGCAAACACTTAGGTTGACTTGACGAGCCTAGCATGTACAGACATGGCCTCGGAACACGGAAGACCGAAAGGTCGAGCATGAGTCGTATAGAAGATACGATCAACATGAAGATGTTCACCGATGTTGACTAGTCCATCTCACGTGATGATCGGACACGGTCTAGTTTAACTCGGATCATGTAATACTTAGATGACTAGAGGGATGTCTAATCTAAGTGGGAGTTCACTAATAATTTGATTAGTTGAACTTAATTATCATGAACTTAGTCTAAAATCTTTGCAATATGTCTTGTAGATCAAATGGCCAACGTAGTCCTCAACTTCAACGCGTTCCTAGAGAAAACTAAGCTGAAAGACGATGGCAGCAACTATACGGACTGGGTCCGGAACCTGAGGATCATCCTCATAGCTGCCAAGAAAGATTATGTCCTACAAGCACCGCTTGGTGACGCACCCGTTCTCCCTGTAGAACAAGATGTTATGAACGCTTGGCAGGCACGTTTCGATGACTACTCCCTCGTTCAGTGCGGCATGCTTTACAGCCTAGAGCCGGGGCTCCAAAAGCGTTTTGAGAGACATGGAGCATATGAGATGTTCGAAGAGCTGAAAATGGTTTTCCAAGCTCATGCCCGGGTCGAGAGATATGAAGTCTCCGACAAATTCTTCAGCTGTAAGATGGAGGAAAACAGTTCTGTCAGTGAGCACATACTCACTATGTCTGGGTTGCATAACCGCTTGACTCAGCTGGGAGTTAATCTCTCGGATGATGCGGTCATTGACAGAATCCTCCAGTCGCTTCCACCAAGCTACAAGAGCTTTGTGATGAACTTCAATATGCAGGGGATGGAAAAGACCATTCCTAAAGTATTTGCTATGCTGAAATCAGCAGAGGTAGAAGTCAGGAAGGAACATCAAGTGTTGATGGTCAATAAAACCACTAAGTTCAAGAAAGGCAAGGGTAAAAAGAACTTCAAGAAGGACGGCAAGGAGGTTGCCGCGCCCGGCAAGCAAGCTGCCGGGAAGAAGCCAAAGAATGGACCCAAGCCCGAGACTGAGTGCTTTTATTGCAAGGGAAGCGGTCACTGGAAGCGGAACTGCCCTAAGTACTTAGCGGATAAGAAGGCCGGCAAAACAAAAGGTATATGTGATATACATGTAATTGATGTGTACCTTACTAGTGCCCGTAGTGGCTCCTGGGTATTTGATACCGGTGCAGTTGCTCACATTTGTAACTCAAAGCAGGGGCTGCGGAATAAGCGGAAACTGGCAAGGGACGAGGTGACGATGCGCGTCGGGAATGGTTCCAAGGTCAATGTGATCGCCGTCGGCACGCTGCCTCTGCATCTCCCTTCGGGATTAGTTTTAAACCTTAATAATTGTTATTTAGTGCCAGCTTTGAGCATGAACATTGTATCGGGATCTCGTTTAATTCGAGATGGCTGCTCTTTTAAATCTGAGAATAATGGTTGTTCCATTTTTATGAGAGATATGTTTTATGGTCATGCTCCTATGGTGAATGGTTTATTCTTTATGAATCTCGAACGTGATGCTACACATGTTCATAATGTGAGTACCAAAAGAAGTAAGGTTGATAATGATAGTCCCACATACTTGTGGCACTGCCGCCTTGGTCACATAGGTGTCAAACGCATGAAGAAGCTCCATGCTGATGGACTTTTAGAGTCTCTTGATTATGAATCATTTGACACGTGCGAACCATGCCTTATGGGTAAAATGACCACGACTCCGTTCTCAGGAACAATGGAGCGAGCAACCAACTTATTGGAAATCATACATACTGATGTGTGCGGTCCGATGAGTGTTGAGGCTCGCGGTGGCTATCGTTATGTTCTCACCCTCACTGATGATTTAAGTAGGTATGGGTATATCTACTTAATGAAACACAAGTCTGAAACCTTTGAAAAGTTCAAGGAATTTCAGAGTGAGGTTGAAAATCAACGTGACAGGAAAATCAAGTTTCTACGATCAGATCGTGGAGGAGAATACTTGAGTCACGAGTTTGGGGCACACTTAAGAAAATGTGGAATAGTTTCACAACTAACGCCGCCTGGAACACCTCAGCGTAATGGTGTGTCCGAACGTCGTAATCGCACTCTGTTAGATATGGTGCGATCTATGATGTCTCTTACCGATTTACCGCTTTCTTTTTGGGGCTATGCTTTAGAGACTGCCGCATTCACTTTAAATAGGGCTCCGTCGAAATCCGTTGAGACGACACCGTATGAATTATGGTTTGGGAAGAAACCTAAGCTGTCGTTTCTAAAAGTTTGGGGATGCGATGCTTATGTCAAGAAACTTCAACCTGAAAAGCTCGAACCCAAGTCGGAAAAATGCGTCTTCATAGGATACCCAAAAGAAACTATTGGGTACACCTTCTACCTCAGATCCGAAGGCAAGATCTTTGTTGCCAAGAATGGGTCCTTTCTAGAGAAAGAGTTTCTCTCGAAAGAAGTAAGTGGGAGGAAAGTAGAGCTTGATGAAGTATTACCTCTTGAACTAGAAAATGGCGCAACTCAAGAAAATGTTCCTGAGGTGCCTGCACCGACTAGAGAGGAAGTTAATGACAATGATCAAGATACTTCTGATCAAGCCCCTACTGAAATTCGAAGGTCCACAAGGACACGTTCCGCACCAGAGTGGTACGGCAACCCTGTCTTGGAAATCATGCTGTTAGACAACGGTGAACCTTCGAACTATGAAGAAGCGATGGCGGGCCCGGATTCCGACAAATGGCTAGAAGCCATGAAATCCAAGATAGGATCCATGTATGAAAACAAAGTATGGACTTTGATTGACTTGCCCGTTGAGCGGCGAGCCATAGAAAATAAATGGATCTTTAAGAGGAAGACAGACGCGGATGGTAATGTGACCATCTATAAAGCTCGGCTTGTCGCTAAGGGTTATCGACAAGTTCAAGGGGTTGACTACGATGAGACTTTCTCACCGATAGCGAAGCTGAAGTCCGTCCGAATCATGTTAGCAATTGCGGCATTTTATGATTATGAAATTTGGCAAATGGACGTCAAAACGGCATTCCTTAATGGTTTCCTTAAGGAAGAATTGTATATGATGCAACCGGAAGGTTTTGTCGATCCTAAGAATGCTGACAAGGTGTGCAAGCTCCAACGCTCGATTTATGGGCTGGTGCAAGCATCTCGGAGTTGGAACATTCGTTTTGATGAGATGATCAAAGTGTTTGGGTTCACACAGACTTATGGAGAAGCCTGCGTTTACAAGAAAGTGAGTGGGAGCTCTGTAGCATTTCTCATATTATATGTAGATGACATACTGTTGATGGGAAATGATATAGAACTCTTGGACAACATCAAGGCCTACTTGAATAAAAGTTTTTCAATGAAGGACCTTGGAGAAGCTGCTTATATATTAGGCATCAAAATCTATAGAGATAGATCGAGACGCCTCATAGGTCTTTCACAAAGCACATACCTTGATAAGATATTGAAGAAGTTCAATATGGATCAATCCAAGAAGGGGTTCTTGCCTGTGTTACAAGGTGTGAAATTGAGCTCAGCTCAATGTCCGACCACGGCAGAAGATATATAAGAGATGAGCGTCATCCCCTATGCCTCAGCCATAGGTTCTATTATGTATGCCATGCTGTGTACCAGACCTGATGTTAACCTTGCCGTCAGTTTGGTAGGAAGGTACCAAAGTAATCCCGGCAAGGAACACTGGATAGCGGTCAAGAATATCCTGAAGTACCTGAAAAGGACTAAGGAAATGTTTCTCGTTTATGGAGGTGACGAAGAGCTCGTCGTAAAGGGTTACGTCGACGCTAGCTTCGACACAGATCTGGATGACTCTAAGTCACAAACCGGATACGTGTATATTTTGAATGGTGGGGCAGTAAGCTGGTGCAGTTGCAAGCAAAGCGTCGTGGCGGGATCTACATGTGAAGCGGAGTACATGGCAGCCTCGGAGGCAGCACATGAAGCAATATGGGTGAAGGAGTTCATCACCGACCTAGGAGTCATACCCAATGCGTCGGGGCCGATCAAGCTCTTCTGTGACAACACTGGAGCTATTGCACTTGCCAAGGAGCCCAGGTTTCACAAGAAGACAAGGCACATCAAGCATCGTTTCAACTCCATTCGTGAAAATGTTCAAGATGGAGACATAGAGATTTGTAAAGTACATACGGACCTGAATATAGCAGATCCGTTGACTAAACCTCTCCCTAGAGCAAAACATG